>NC_084609.1:30928849-31228849 GCF_033807715.1 Cololabis saira
AGTCCAGGAAGTTCTTCTAAACACAGAGAAACAAGACCAGGAGGAGACTAATCACTTCATAAATGTAATGAAGGATATGAACATTTCTGCATTTGTAGACGGTAGAAAGTACCGGGATAGAAGATTTACAAGAAGTTGCGCGAAGCAGCATTTGTTTTGAATTTGGATACAGGAAGAAGAAGCGGAAAAATGACGGTAATTGCGTCATGATGTTCTCCGTGCGTCGCTGGTTTGATCCAGATATCCTGAATGATTAATTACCATGGAAACAGGGATAACACTGTTTGCTCACGCAATATTCCGAATGTTTCAGTAACCGGAATATTAGCAATAACCTGAATTTTGACTGCATGTAAACGTAGTCACAGACAACCATGCACACTCACACCTACGGGCCTTTTAGAACCATCAATTAACCTACTATGCATGTTTTTGGACTGTGGGAGGAAACCGGAGTAACCACGCAACACGGGGAGAACATGCAAACTCCACACAGAAAGGCCCCTGCCGGGCCTGGGAGTTGAACCGGGGACCTTCTTCCTGTCTGGGAGTTGAACTGGGGACCTTCTTGCTGCCTCAGAGTTGAACCGGGAACCTTCTTGCTGCCTCAGAGTTGAACCGGGAACCTTCTTGCTGTCTGGGAGTTGAACCGGGGACCTTCTTGCTGCCTCAGAGTTGAACCGGGAACCTTCTTGCTGTCTGGGAGTTGAACCGGGAACCTTCTTGCTGTGAGGCAGCAGTGCTCACCACCAAGCCACCGTGCTGCCCATGGTTAACACAATTGTGGATAAATGAGATAAATCTATTGAATGTTTCTACAAGGCAACTTCTTGTCTCTTTCATTTGTAGAGTCACCACAGCGGCTCACTGCTTTCTGTACGTTGTTTGGTGTTGTTTTGTGTTTGTTATTTGGGTTTTACACCAAATCCCCTCCTGACACATCTACATATTGATATTTTTCGTGGCTTGCAACACTTTCCCCCCCATTCACACCATTAGCTTTCATACCTGTCAAGTTTTGGATTTAAAGATGAGGGAAATGTTCCAGCGTCCCACCAGCCCAACCGAGGTCCCGTATTACATTTTAAGACGGGTTTACAAGAAATATATAATAACGACCTGTCAACCTCTTACAAACTACAACTACGTGCTCAGAATCTCAGAAATGTTGTGGACATTCTTATGTGTGTAATTCCTATAATAGAGAATACATTAAAACACAAAAGGGAATTAAATTACATTCATTTATTTGACATATTTTCAGTTTATTTACATATTGATTTCCTTCAAGTTAAACATTTACATTTTCTTTTAATGTGTCATTTCCACTCATGTTTCTCTGTTATTCGCTGAAGGATCATACAGATGTGCGAGGCTAGTGCCCTCTCAGTTAGGAGAGGAACAAGAAAGCTTTTTTAAAATGATTAGATGATAATAGGGGATAAACTAATGCTGCAGGAGGGCAGGATGGAGATGTTTGGCACTGGGGCACAAAAGATGCTGCTAGATGTCAGGCTGTTTACCCTTTCACTTAGCTTTCTCTGACAAAGTTACATTTCTTTTTAAAAACTTACTTTGAATGAAAAGTAATTTGTATATAATAATCCAAGTTTAGTTTGATTAATTTGCACATAAAACAGAACCTGTATAAACAGTAAAAACAATGGTCAAATGAAGCATTGTGCAGGAGAGGTGGAAGCCAAAAAGGCTTATGAAAATGCCTCCCCTTTATAAAACAAACATAACAATAACAGCAGTAACAGCAGCAGTAGTAGTGTGGCACATAGGATATTTTATTTTTATTTTATTCATTTTAATTTTATTTATTTTTATTTTATTTTTCACATAGGATATTACTTAAAGGATCCGCAAAGCGTGCCTCTACAATATATACCGGACTGTCTCAGAAAATTAGAATATTGTGATTTTCTGTAATGCAATTACAAAAATGTCATACATTAATCTGGATTTATTACAAATCAACTGAAATATTGCAAGCCTTTTATTATTTTAATATTGCTGATCATGGTTTACAGCTTAAGAAAACTCAAATATCCTATCTCAAAAAATTTGAAAATATTCTGGGAATCTTAATCTTAAACTGTATGACATTTTTGTTTTTTTAATTGCATTACAGAAAATAAAAGACTTTATCACAATATTCTAATTTTGAGAGACAGTCACGACATCTGAGACAGTCCTGTATTGCATATTTACAGACACCCCCATTCAATTTTAAGCATTTCTTTTTTTTTCTTTAGTATAAAAGGCACGGGACCAGCTGGGGGTTTATATATGGAGGATTTTTTGTGACAAAATTAAATAAATAAATACATCATTAATTAATTAAAATGGGAATGAAATATATCATAAATTAATTAAATGTGTCATTAATTAATTAAAATTAGAATGAAATATGTCATTAATTAATTAAAATACAATTCATTTTAACTAAAAATATATATTTATTATTTCAGCATTTAATTAATTAATGACACATTTAATTAATGATTTCGTGTTGCGTGTAAATCATGAAATGTAAAACTGCATTTAATTAATGACACATTTAATTAATGATTTCGTGTTGCTGAATCATGAAATGTAAATGTAAAACTGTCAGTTTTTATAAAAACTGTCCATATTTATAAACTGTGGCTGCGCTGAATTCTTCAGTTGGCCGTTAACACTGGGACCAGTAAACGCTCTGACGATCAGCCCACTCACATTTCCGTTTATTGATTCTTTCAGGTGGGTAAATGTTATATAAGCATTACTACACTTTGTCAATGTTGTTAGCTTTTTATTTAGTGTACTGTCGCATTATAACGTGTTTGTCAGCGGTATTTGTACTAGTTTGGTTTCTAAACTGGGACGAGTCGGCAGCAGCTCCGGTTACGGTGAGTTGAGTTGGTTCTGGTCAAATTAATGTTACAACTGTCAATCAGAGTCGGATGTAACGTTGGCCTGACTCAACTGATACATATATATGAGTAGGATATCATTTTAGAGGGTTTTGTTCTTTATATTTTCTGTGTTTTATTGATTTTCTCCTAACGGTTATTAATTTTCCGCCAGCTGATTATTGGTGCTGTAGTTTACCGTTGCCATGGCAACCAGGCAGCGCGCAGGCTGTGAAGCCTGAATTATGGTTCTGCGTTAAATCGACGGCGTATGGTACGCGGCGACGCACAACGTACTGTGTGCGTCGACGCGTACATACGCCGTAAGCTCTGCGTTGGTGTAACGCGGGCCCATAAATCAGCCTTAATTTGCCGACTCGGCAAGTTTGCTGCCGTGAAGGAGATGAGCTAAACTTTAAAACAGGACTAAGCAGAGCTGGTAGAGGAGCCAAAAATTGTACTCAAGTAAAAGTACTGTTACTTCAGAATAATATGAAGTAGAAGTAAAAAGTATTCATCCAAATAATTACTTGAGTAAAAGTAAAAAAGTACTTGGTGAAAAAACTATTCAAGTACTGAGTAACTGTTGAGTAATGTCTGATTTATTTTTTAACACAACCATTCAAACAGACAAAAGTACAAAATAATCATCTTCAGGCAAATTAAATCAATAAAATAATAAAATAAATTTAAATTAATAAAAAATAGCTTCAATTAAAATAAGCTTAAAGTAAATTAAAATACTTATTATAATACAATAAATGAAATAACAGAATAAAAAAATAAATTAAGCACAAGTAGCACAAAATTTCCAGCCTTTGTACTTTTCTTTTTTAACCAGGCAGAACTAGAACAAACATGAACTCATAGAAACTCTGTATGTTTGAGTCTGTATAAATGTGACAAAACATGCAAAAAAAACTAAACTAAACTAAACGCGTACGTGGATAAAAGGGATAAAAGGATAAAGTGTACAAAAAAATAATGGTTTTCTACCTTTGTAGAGCTACAATTTTACTGTGTTTTACTCCCTATCCCACTTCCTTGTTTTCTTCTATGTTTTCTTAATGACCTGCCTCGTTAATTAAAGGGGATTTACTGAATGAATATCAAATAAAGCCATAGAATTGTTTTTTCCCTCTTCATCGTATAATGTTCACAAAGTGTAATGCAATTCATGTCATGGGTCGTGTATTTTGAAGGATCAAATACTACAAATCCATTTTAAATCAATATTTCAGGGGTAGCATAATTTGATAGTCCAGTAACATCCTATCAAATAATGCTCCCGTCACTTAATGCATTCAGGTAAAATAATCACTTAACTGCCACTGCAGGATGAATGTCAGCATACTTATACCTCAATTTATCCATTTTAAATCAATATTTCAGGGGTAGCATCATTTGATAGTTTTGATATTTTATATTATTATTATTATTTTGTATATATTTTGATATTCTTTTATATATATTTTGATATTCTTTTATATATATTTTGATATTCTTTTATATATATGTTGATATTCTTTTATATATATGTTGATATTCTTTTATATATATTTTGATATTCTTACAGCTGAGGTTTGCAGACAGACCGGGATCCGAGCCAGGGTGATGGACCGGGATCAGAACCAGGACCAGATCCAGGACCGGGATCAGAACCAGGATCAGATCCAGGACCGGGATCAGAACCAGGACCAGATCCAGGACCGGGATCAGAACCAGGACCAGATCCAGGACCGGGATCAGAACCAGGACCAGGGCCCGGAGATGGACCAGGATCCGAGCCAGGACTCCAGCAGCAGGACTAAAGCGGACGCTGCCGCTCTGAAGGTCAGTGTTCAGGTCCACGTCCTTCTGTCTCCTGCTGACGAACCAAACCTAAATCGTAAAGACGTGGTATGGAGAGCATTTGCTCATTGGCAAGACATCACCCAAATAAGATCCAATTATATATTTTAAATGGGAGAGCAATTCAATCTTAACTTTAACAATGAAACTAAATAAGTTCCTATTTTGAATGGACATCATAAATTAATAAATAGATAAATAAATTAATACCTAAATAAATATATAAATATGATAATAAGACATAGTCCCCGGTGTAGAAGATCCCCATGAGAAAAAAGTACTGGCGTTAACAACTTAAAAAATAAAAACAACATTAAAATAGACCTAAAAACAAAATAAATAAAAAAAGTTCATACAAAAGTATAAGTTCATAATGAAATAATTGAAAAATAAGTAGTTAAAGTGATACAAAATAACTAGATAACAATAAACTAAATCACACTAATAAAATAAATAAAACTCAGCTAAAGGTAGACTGTTCTACAGATGAGGACCGTAGTAGTGGAACGAGGTCTCGCCAAAAGTTTTTGTTCTAACTTTAGGAACAGTTAAAAGGCCGGTACCAGAGGACCTCAGGGTCCGCGAGGGCTCATCATTTAAAAGCAGATCAGATAAATAAGAAGGCCCGAGACCGTTAAGACATTTATAAACTAATAAAAGAACCTTAAAATCAATCCTGAACCGCGCAGGGAAGCAGTGCAGTGATTTCAGTGATTCTTGAGGAGCATGTATGCATACTTACAAAAAATGGCCGGTCAGTGAGATAGGAGTAAAACAATTCTAAGAAAAACATTCTAAAAACATTGCCAGAGACACCCATTAGACTAGGTCTATTTAATGAAATTTGATGATATACTGTCTCAAAAGCTGCGCTGAGATCCAGTAGCACCAGGATTGAAAGTTTCTGTGAATCCATATTTGCATCTGAGATCATTAACAATCTTTAAAAGGACTGTCTGTGTACTGTGGTTTGTCTTAAAACCAGACTGATATTTCTCGAAAATATTTTTTTATTTTTATTTAAAAATGTATTTAATTGGATAAACATTTTTTTCTATTACTTTTACTCCAGAATGGTAAGTTGGATACAGTTTTGTATTATCAAGGATGTTGTGATCTAAATTGCTCTTCCTCAGAAGGGCATTCTACAGGCAGCGGGGAAAATGCCCGTCGGAAGAGATTGATTTACTATGTTTAAAAGCTCATACTCCTAATAACCATAAAACGATTATAAAAGTGATGTGGGAATGAGATCTAAAAGGCAGGTTGTTGGGTTTAGTTGAGAGAAAACTCGACCGAACATCTTTGCATCAACCAGGACAAAACACCCCTAGTGTTTCCTCAGGTAAAAGCAACAATTCAGATCTGTTAACATCAACATTTTGTTGGGATAAAAGGCTGTATCTAATAGCATTGATCTTTTTTCTTAAGTGGTCTGCAAAGTCCAACACTATAATTTTTCCCAACATTTTTTTCCCAAAACTTCTTTTGAAATCATATAACATATAACTTGTCAGTTATCAAATAAAACTTCACAACGATTTTTTTTATTCTGGGAGAAAATATCAATGGCATTGGCAGTAAAGGACTAACTTTTACCCAACACACTCACCAGCCGGTAGAGGCGTGTTCATTTCCTGCGCAGATGTTGCATTGCCCGAGTTTAATAGACCCTCCAGAAAAACGCGGGCAAAAATCATTGATTATGCGGCTAAAATCATTGATTATGCGGGCTAAAATCATTGATTATGCGGTTAAATGTGCAGGTTTTTTATGTGCTTTTATGCGGTGAAATTGCGGAATATGCGGGAAGTCGTGGAATATGCGGAAAGTTGCAAAATATGCAAAATATGCAGGAAGTTGCGGATTCGGCGCTGAGCTCTTCCCTCTTCGCTCGCCGCTACTCATCATCATCATCATCATCGTTTATTAGTCAGACTCGAGGTCCATGATAAAAACATACAACACTCAATACATAAGAACACAGATTAAAAGAATGCTGATTGTACTGAGGGAATCCTTGTTAGTTTCTTGTCCTCCGTTTAGTAACATGCTTAATTCAGCGGGCTGTCTCGTCTGATCTGAGGTCGTAGACGAAAAAAAAAAAGGAGAGCGCAGGTGGAGAGCGGGGCGGTGGCAGCCCGGAGGCCGGTCCCCGCCTGGTCTCTCCCCTCCAGCCCGCGGCTCGGTGAGGGGACGAGCCAGAGCTTCGTTACCCACGCGTCCGCCGCCAAGGTCCCCCAGTGGATGGGAGCGTGCGCAGCGTGCGCAGTGGTGCGCAGTGGTGCGCGGTCAGCGCGGATCCTGAGTCCACCGGCAGCCGTGCCCACCGCGCAAGCGGTGGGCTCGGCGGAGACGGCACTCCTTTTTCCTCTCACCCCCGCGGGTGAGAGCTGCTGTTTGGGGAGGTGGCGGTTTCTGTGAGGGATGCGGAGGTCCCCGGGCGGGTCCCGCACGGGGACCCGCCCGGGCGTCCCGACATGTCCCTCACAACACTTCCCCCTTTTCCAAACTTTATGCGAAAATGTGAATTGTGAAATCAAGCGAGCCCCGCATAATCCCCGCATAATCGCATATTTAGCGCGGACATATGCAATTATCGCGGGAAATATGCGCCCTTTTAGAAATAAATCTATCCCCGCGTAATCTGCGCCATTTGGTTGATTATGCAATGAATTATGCGATCGCGCAATCGCGTTTTTCTGGAGGGCCTAGTTTAACCAACTCGGTCCATTCCACCACATCCTGTCACTTACAAGTGTCTCTGAACTGAGTCCACGAGTTCCGTGATCTGATTATGAGAAATAATACAATAAGTACAGTAAGACAAATTGTGACTGGCGGGTATTTCACTGCACATTTATTTGATTTATGCAATGGTGAAAAAATTGGCAAAATAAATTAAAAATTGCGAAGAACCATTGGTCGGTATTATTTGGTATTCGGCCAAGTGTTTATTATTATTTTCGGTTTCAGCCACAAATTTTCATTTCGGTGCATCACTAATCAGTATAAGGGCACATGACTTACTTAAATCAATTAGGCTGGGAGGCTGGATCACAAGATCTTGCTTTATACGGACGATATCATGCTTTTCATCTGAACCTGAACACTCTACCCCACACCTTCTTCAGCTTGTCATATCCTTGAATGTGGTTTCTGGGTACACCTTCAATTGGCATCATGCAAGGTTTTCCTTCATCAGCGGCAGCTCAGACACTTTGACAAATTGAGAACTACTCTTTTAGTAGGGGGCTTTGACCTTTATCAGTGGGCAAGCAATGATCCTGCTGTGATTAACAACTTACCATCTGAGGCAAGATCGGACAGTTGTGAGCTTTGGCTTTCTGAGGCTCAGGCTGATCCTCAAGAGCGCACACTGGGACTGCTGTGGAACTGCAAGACTGAACGTTACTACATGTAACATTGGATTATATGTAGTAACTCTGTTGTATGATCCATTAGGTTAGGTGATCCCCTTCTTACAGCTTGGAATTCTTTGGAAAAGGAGCTTTGTTACCTTCCTCAAATCACAATCCCACGCTGCTATACCTCCAAAGAGATGGACCGTATCTCATCCATATCTTTTTTGATGCGTCTGAACAAGCATATAGTGTTGTTGCATATGTCAGATCTAAGGATGTCAAAGGTCACATCAAGCTAAGTTTCATTACCCAGTACCCAGACTGGATTTACGTGCTCCACTAACTGGTGCACGCCTCTGTGACCTAATCAGGACAGAATTCACTTTGGCCGCGTTCAGACTGCAGGCAAATCTGATTCATATCTGATTCCTTCTCATATCCGATTTTCAGGGCTGACTGTCCACACTGTTTTTAGCAAGTGTCCAAATCGGATCTGGCTCTGTTCAGACTGGGCCACATCATTGACTGATCTGACGGGTTGCCGTAGCAACAACGTCGGAGCGGAGGCGTCACCCCAGCGCGTGTATTGTGTGAAGTCATGTAATTGCGACATCAAAAACAATAACAATATGGAGCCAGCTCACATACCTGTAAAGCTGGGCATACACTGTGCTTTCTGATTGGGTGGGCACTGCACATCATTTTTAGACATAACAATGAATGCATACCGCAAAAGTTGTGTCTCGGCGGAGGTCCCAGCAAAATGACAAACAGAGAAAAGTGTTCAGAACAAAACCACCAGCAAACTAACAAACCAACCAACAAAGCTCAGAGTTAACGAAACAAACCAGCAATGAACAACTGGCAGCCCCGCTCTTTAACCTGTCCTCCTGATGAGCTGACGGGCTGCAGGTTCAGGCTCACAGCGCGACTGAAGGCTGATTTATGGTTCCGCGTTACACCAACGCAGACCTACGGCGTAGGGTACGCGGCGACCCGCACCGTACGTGGAAATGCTATTAAAGGTATTAATTGCAATCGTATTCAAAAACATTTATTGTTATACTGGTTGAAATGTATGGAGGGTTTTTTGTGCCAAAATTAAATAAATAAATACATCATTAATTAATTAAAATGGGAATGAAATATATCATTAATTAATTAAATGTGTCATTAATTAATTAAAATTAGAATGAAATATGTCATTAATTAATTAAAATACAATTCATTTTAAGTAAAAATATATATTTATTATTTCAGCATTTAATTAATTAATGAGCCCCGCCCACTGAGTTTGACGAGTGAAACTGACCGTTTTACATTTACATTTCATGATTCAGCAACACGAAATCATTAATTAAATGTGTCATTAATTAATTAAATGCAGTTTTACATTTCATGATTCACACGTAACACGAAATCATTAATTAAATGTGTCATTAATTAATTAAATGTAGTTTTACATTTCATGATTCACACGTAACACAAAATAATTAATTAAATGTGTCATTAATTAATTAAATGCTGAGATAATAAATATATATTTTTACTTAAAATGAATTGTATTTTAATTAATTAATGACATATTTCATTCTAATTTTAATTAATTAATGACACATTTAATTAATTCATGATATATTTCATTCCCATTTTAATTAATTAATGATGTATTTATTTATTTAATTTTGGCACAAAAAATCCTCCATAGAAATGGTCCTTCATGATTTGTAATGTGAATTTGCAACACTTAAACTACAAATAATAGTTTTTGACGTGACATCAGAGATTGTACATGCTCTCTGCGAAAGGATGAGTAGCTCCACAACTGGAAATGGGCGGGTGGTTTGGAGCGTCTGGGACAGTCATATCCGATCTGAGTGTTTGGAACTGTTCAGACTGAGACGCATCTGCCCAAATGCGATATGAATGCGATATGAAACTACCTCCCGGAGGTGGTTTCGATCTGGTTTGCAAAAATCGGATCTCATGCGGTTTGGGACTGTTCAGACTTCAAAAGAGTCACCCAGTTTCAATCTGGATGGGCTAAAAATCGGATATTGGCTGGCAGTCTGAACGCGGCCTTTGCCAGTCTGAACTATTGCACTGTGGACTGACTGAACCACTGTGCTCCACTGGTTCGTGCTGATGATGTTACAAGAGGCTTATCCCTGTCAGATATGTTCCTCCCAAACAGATGGATCAATGCCCCAGCATTTTTATGCGAACCTCCAGATACTTGGCCTAAACCTTGAAACTGTTGTATCTGTTGATGACCAAATTGATTTGAAATCATCTGGCTGTTACAGTGTTAATGTTGCTGTTACTGTGCCAAATCCTGACAGTTTCAAAACTTACCAAGAATTACTGGATGCCACTGCCCCGTCTCTTTCCGGACAGACCACTGTAAATCCCTCTGCAGCTGAACTTCTGAATGCTGGACAAGAAATCCTCTAAAAAGTCACAAAACGATAGCTTTTGGGAGGACATAGCCTGTATCAAATCACACAAATCACTTCCAACACACAGTCGCTTACTCTGTTTAGCCCAAACTTCTGTACTACATCCAATTGTACTGGATCCTACTCACAAGGTGACACAATTAATCATTAAAGATTATAACGAGAGATTGTGTCAAGATGGTTTAGAAAGGGTCTTTGCTGAAATAAGAAGAACATTTTGGATCTTGAGGGGCGCAAGGCCGTACATAGACATCAGCAGAAGTGTGTTTCATGTCAAAAATGGAGAGCTGGTGCCTGAGGGTTCAGCCAATGGGTCAGCACCGCCCTTTCATTAGGGAAGAAAAAGATGACACGAGGAAAGAAGGGGGAAAAAAGCATCTCCCACACTATGTCCTGTCAGAGGACACAGTGTGATATTACAAAAAACACCTTAGCAAAAAAAATGTAATGCACTCAGATAACTTTATATCCAAAAAAAAAAACTACAATATTTCTCCACACTAGTGTTTTCTAATAACTGACTGAAAGAATTTCTTTATTAATTCCTCACACATTCGCATAACTCCCAATTAATTTTTTTTATTGCACCGTTTATGTTCAGTCGCCAAATGTTAATCTGTGAGCTATTTGGATCTTATAGGGACTTTAAACTTTCAATTTTATAAATTAATTTCATAATTTTAATGCCCAATGAATTGAATTTATTTGGGTTTTTAAATAAGCTAATTAAGCTGAAAGAGTGAATGAAATCATATTTGATATATAAGACCACAACCCTTCATGCTGCTTGTCATGTATGTTCATTGAAAGTAGCAACAAATAAATTCAGGTTGCTGAAACGTTGTTTTTGTCTCATGTTGCTTGTTTTGGGACTTGTTTATAGCCCAAATTGTTCCTTTTCATGACATCTCTATCTTCATGAGGACTTGTTTTTGACATCACATTTGTCAGGTAATAAAAATGAGTTTTCACATCCAGTTCTGAAGTCAAAACTATTTTAAAGAAAAAAATTCTAATGAAAGTTTGAGACCAGTCATCTCAAGTGGCTTCGGTAAACAGTTGATGAATGTGTTCTAAGGGTTTTTGTTTCAGCAGCTTTCACCACTTACACTTTTGTTTTGACCTACCGAGATGTTTTTATTTGAATGTTTTTGTCTGTAAAGAAGTAGTTGTGACAGGACATGGTTAATATGACCCCTAAAAAAATAAGGATTCATTGTTTCACTGCAAACACCATGATAGAAAGCTATTAAATACAACTGAAAAAACATTTGACAAGTCAACCAACAACAGGATCTAAGTCTCTTTCTTTCTTTACAGAAACGTAAAGGCAAAGAGAGGCCCACAGGTTACCCTTGTGATCAGTGTGAGAAAGTCCTCGCCACTTCATCATCCTTGAAGGGACATAAGAAGATTCACACTGGAGAGAAGCCGTACCTATGTGATCAGTGTGGAGAAGCTTTTGCCAGATTAGATAATTTAAGAAATCACCAACGTATTCACACTGGAGAGAAGCCGTACAGATGTGATGAGTGTGGGGCAGCTTTTACTGAATCGGGTCATTTAAGAAATCACCAACGTGTTCACACTGGAGAGAAGCCGTACAGATGTGATCAGTGTGGGGCAGCTTTTACTGAATCGGGTGCTTTAACTAAGCACTACCGTGTTCACACTGGAGAGAAGCCGTACAAATGTGATCAGTGTGGGGCAGCTTTTACTGAATCGGGTGCTTTAACTAAGCACTACCGTGTTCACACTGGAGAGAAGCCGTACAGATGTGATGAGTGTGGGGTAGCTTTTACCACATCAGGTGCTTTAACTACGCACTACCGTGTTCACACTGGAGAGAAGCCGTACAGATGTGATCAGTGTGGGGCAGCTTTTACCACATCAGGTGCTTTAACTTCGCACTACCGTGTTCACACTGGAGAGAAGCCGTACAAATGTGATCAGTGTGGGGCAGCTTTTACTGAATCGGGTGCTTTAACTAAGCACTACCGTGTTCACACTGGAGAGAAGCCGTACAAATGTGATCAGTGTGGGGCAGCTTTTACTGAATCGGGTGCTTTAACTAGGCACTACCGTGTTCACACTGGAGAGAAGCCGTACAGATGTGATGAGTGTGGGGTAGCTTTTACCACATCAGGTGCTTTAACTACGCACTACCGTGTTCACACTGGAGAGAAGCCGTACAGATGTGATCAGTGTGGGGCAGCTTTTGCTCGATCGGGTGCTTTAACTTCGCACCGACGTATTCACACTGGAGAGAAGCCATACAGATGTGATCAGTGTGGGGCAGCTTTTGCTCAATCGGGTGCTTTAACTTCGCACCGACGTGTTCACACTGGAGAGAAGCCATACAGATGTGATCAGTGTGGGGCAGCTTTTGCTCGATCGGGTGCTTTAACTTCGCACCGACGTATTCACACTGGAGAGAAGCGGTACAGATGTGATCAGTGTGGGGCAGCTTTTGCCACATCAGGTACTTTAACTAGGCACTACCGTGTCCACACTGGAGAGAAGCCGTAAAGATGTGATCAGTGTGGGGCAGCTTTTGCCCGCATCGAGTAATTTACGAAAGCACCAACGTATTCACACTGAATAAAATGTGTGTATCTTGAAATAATTTAATTGAAAATAAGTTCAGTTTTATATTATTTCTTTTTAAATAGTTCTGCTTCTGGTCGTAAATTACTAACCTTTTTTGTAATGTTTTTATTGTAATCTCAATGCTCTGTCATTGTTCTGTTCTGAATAAAGTTATTTGTTTTTTTGTTGGATTTCAGTTTCCTGCTCAGTAACACCATTGTAAACAAACAGGAAGTCAATCTCAGATTGTTAGAACAGTGTCCCACAGTAGTGCCTTGTTCATGTGATTTTATCAATATAGATGAACGATGGTTCTTGATTTAATTTTATATGAGGGATGTAAGAAAAAAGTGCTTTACTAATGACACCCTCTGCTTCTGAGACCACCTGGTCAACTGTAAAAGTGAGTGAATGCTGTCATATACTTAAAGGGGACATATTATGGCATTTTATGTATATTTTAAAAAGGCCTTGAATGTCTTAAAAACAATCTAAAGCTTGTTTTTTCTACATAAATCAGAAATTCAGCCTGTATGCCATGTCTGTAGTTTTACGGCTTCTAAAGCCTTTTTCTGTGCTTCATTCTGAGGGGAGGGGGGGCTATGATAATGAGGATCTGTGCTGATTGGCTGCTTGAATGACGTGTAGGAGGGGAGGGAACAAAGCGTCGCTCCGGGGAGAAGAGCAGCGGCTCTGCGTAGCAAAGCGTGTCCACGGTTCTGCGTTAAATCGACACGTACTCTACGCCGTAGGCTCTGCGTTGGTGTAACGCGGAACCATAAATCAGCCTTTAGTCACCTCGTCTTCACACAGGAAGATTTAATTAATTCTAAACAGGTACACCACAGTTATTTACTCCGATTCCTCATTTCATTTATGTTACAAGACAAATGAATCATGTTAACTGTAAAGAAATCACAACACTGAATTTTCACAAATGGCAACTTTATTGTTAAAATATATAAATAACATTGCTGGCTCAAGGAAGGACCGTGCGTCTTCTGAATGTGTCGTTGAACAGCTCCAGGTGCATTGCTTGGAAAATCTGAAACCATAAAGAGAAGAAAAATGTATTACGGTACTAATAGAGCCGCCGGCACCCGGAGCCCCGAGTCCGGAACTCCGGGCTCCGGAGCTAAGCTAAATACTTAACCCATGCAAAGATCATACTTTTTAGACAAATATAAATAACATTAAAAAAATAACGTCACTTACCGCTGACTCGTGTGCAGTTGCTGGGTCCGTACTGTGGGAACTGATCCTTTTATGAGGGTAAATGTCGATGCAAAACCTCATTTTTACTGTCCCCTCGCTGTGGAAACAGCCACCGCTTCTAAACAATGGCTGAAGCTCCAGCCGGCGGAGAGAGTTGTGGACGTGGTTTCAGCAGCAGAGGCCGACCTATGGAAATCTGCTCCCGTCGTTACGTAACGACGGGAGCAGATTCTAAACGGCTCAAAAAAGTCACATGACACTGGGGGATTCATTCGGGCGGGGGTCACAGACCTTGCAGAAATTCATGGGATTTCATCTTTCCTGTGTTGGCAGGGTGAGGGGAGACCACTTTATATATGTTAAAACAAGAAAAAACGTGTTTTTCATAATAGGTCCCCTTTAAGGCTGAATTATGGTTCCACGTTAAATCAACGCAGAGCCTACGCCGTAGGGTACGCGGCTACGCGGGAGTCTCTCCGTAGCCTACGCCGTAGCCTGATGTGCAACTCCCAAAAAATGTAACTACGCGTCAAGGCGACGCAGACCCAACACAGACCGAGAGAGCTGTGATTGGTTTGCTTAGTAGCAATGCATTTCCCGTTCCGGTTCGTGAAGCAGTAGTGAACTTTCAACGCTCTTTTCTTCGTGTGAGTGTGATTTTTTATTTTTTTTGGGGTTGTTTTGTTTTTTTGCACAATAGTTGTCCTTATCTCTTTGATCCACTGTGACCGGAAAGCAGTGTTGTGCAAGTTCATACTTTTCATGAACTAGTTCAAAGTTCAGTTCACATAGTTTAAAAATGAACAGTTCACATTCATAGTTCACCATTTTCATTTTGAACTAGTTCAAATTCAGTTAATTTCAATATTTTTAGGTGAGGAGTACGAATGAAACGCCAGACTGTCCTAAAACTGTTGTACTTCAACCCTGGTCCTCAGGTTCCCTGTCCTGCATGTTTTAGATGTTTCCTTGCTTCCGCACCTTGATAAAAATGACTGTCATTAACAGACTTGTGCAGACCTTGATGACAAGCTGATGACGACCATTAATTAGAATCAGGTGTGATGATGCAAGGAAACATCTAAAACATGCAGGACAGGGGTCCTGAGGACCAGGGTTGGAGACCCTGCTGTATACAATCATGTATTGTCCTAGTAGCTTTTCAACTTTACTCAGAGGCTGTAAATCTTAAACTTGATTGTCAAGGACTTGCAGATATTTTCTCACACTGGACGGATGCTTTAACTCCACATGACATTTCGAATTTAGTAGGCAGGCGGATGAGGCAGACGTTCGGACTTGTTTTGCTGCGTCTGCATCGTCTCTCTCTTCACTGGTCATGTAAAGATGCACCGGGCTCGAGCCACTGTTGCCATGGAGCTGGTGCCCGTCGTTATGCTAGTGTGCACTGCATTGTGGGTAATGTAGTGTGAAGTCGCCGTCTCATCGAGTATTTTAAATGTGCGTGCCGCCCGCTGGTGAAATGAGAAGGATTATTACGTAATAATTGGACTTAAACACTGAAACTGAAACTCACATAATCGGAACAGTTAAAATTCCTATTCATGATTTGCAGAATGAACAAGTTCACGTTCAAGTTCTTTATTTGCAAATACGTTGCGTTCAGTTCAACGTTCTCACAGAAATGAACGTGTTAAATGAACGCGTTCATTTGAACGCGTTCATGCACAACACTGCCGGAAAGGCAGGAAGCTAAACAAAGTGTCAACTTGCGCTCTGGGGGGTATTGCACCGTGGTGAAATGGAGTGACGGAGAAGTCCGAAGGGTTCATGACTGCGTCACGGCAACGGCATTGGCTCTGCGTTGGTTTAACGCAGAACCTTAAATCAGGCTTTACAAAGCTAATGACAATTTAAACATTTTTTTTTTAATCCTGTGAATAAAATGTGTGTCTGAAGGATAAGTTATATGTAGGAATTGGATCAGTGACTGTTCACAACAAAGACCCCAGCCCTAGTGGCCTAATGGTTAAGGCACTGGGCTCCTCTTCTGAAATCATCAACAATAACATCAATAACAGTCACCCCTCGTTTGCTGCTGTGGACCGGTTAACAAAAACTCCTGTGTCAGTAGAATCTGAACTCCAGTTCAGCAGTCAGTCCATCGATATCAAGTCCAGTAACATTAATCCCTCCAATTAACCTCATGCAGTGGGATACAGCCAATACCCTGTAATTGGTTTATGTATAATTGTAAATAGTTTGCTGTGTTTGCTGTGCTGAGTTTGTTTTAATATATATTGCATTTTCCAAAACGGCACTTGTTTTGACTCTTTTATATGCAAAGTTTAGCTTCATGTTTCATTAACTTTTTTCCAGCATTATTGATAGTGAAACTGGATATGGGATAGTATACCTCTAAGTGTCACCTTTCTTTAGAGGCCAAAATGATGACTGTACGTTGAAGCGTTCAAGAGTTATGCCTTTTTATCCAGGTATGTGCCCGTGGTTATCCAAGTGTCCTTTTGGCATCTCCAAATGGACATTTTTGGAAACGCCTAGACATAGTCTGACAAAAACAGGTGTAAAATAATAATTTTATGTGCTATTTTCATCAATTTTGAAGATGCACTAGATAAGGCTTCAGGCTGTGGCCCCATTGTGTTTTCCAGCTAATAAGCCACATATTCACTCATCTACAGACATGTAATTACAAACAAATTTCAGGCGGAAATAAAAAACCTTCTATTTCAGTGTGTTCAAAGTTAGATTAATCAATTCTAGTAGCAGTTACAGTGATTCTGACAGTTGGGGGAAAAACTTCAGAGTGTTACCTTTCAAAAGAGACCAGAACCATCCATGTAAGTCAAACGGTTTAAGAACAGCTTACAATTTACTTTGGGTATGCCTTGGATAGGCGTTTTTGGCAATTTTCACAAGAGTGGGAAGAGGTTAAAACCAATTTGGACAAAATTACACAATTTCACGCAGTAGACTACAAAAACCTGGAGGATATTATGGATCAGCCAGAAGCATCAGGGGTTTTGGTTCCCTTTGCTGTTTGGCTGTAATTCAGGTCATTCACTCACCACCGGTAGATGATTGTCCTTTCCGGTATCATTGTTGCTGAGTCAAGATGGCCGCCGATGGTGATTAGGAGCAGATCTTGGCTGCCCCAGTGCCACCAGATGACAAACCGGAATTTTTAAGACACTAAGGGGTAAATCCACAAAGAACCGATTGCGCCCGCAAATAGCGCTGTGAATTGCGCTGCATTAGCGCCCGCAATTTGCCCCGCTTTAAGGTCCTATTCACAAAAGATTTTGCTCTAATGATATACCGGCGCAAACACGCCCATAAAGTTTTGCGGCTGAGTGCAATTTGCACTTGTCTGAGTGAGCGGAGCTGTTTCCAGTGTTCTCCGTATTTCAGCACACAGATTGGTCCCTAATGAAAACTGCAGAGAGCACAATAGCCTCAACTTTCACGTATTTGTACTTCTAGTATTTCGCATGCAGATAGATAGATATAGATAGATTAGATAAATAGATAGATAGATAGATAGATAGATAGATAGATAGATAGATAGATAGATAGATAGATAGATAGATAGATAGATAGATAGATAGATAGATAGATAGATAGATAGATAGATAGATAGATAGATAGATAGATAGATAGATAGATAGATAGAAAAGACCTCAGTGTCTGTATGACATAAGCTAATGAAATAAGAGGCTGTGCGCATTTACGCACAAGGCACAGCACCAGTAACCTCATTAACACTGGATCGGGATCAGATCAGGATCTAATGGTAATTCATGTTCTTTTTTTTGCTACACGTATGAAAGCTGTATGTGTACACTGTATGAAAGCGATACGAAAACGGCCCCGCAGCCCCGCTCCACCCCCCGCTCCCTCTCCTCCTCTCCCGTCTCCCATCAGAGCTGCTCAGGGCGGGTTTATGGTTCTGCGTTCCTTTAACGCAGAGCCTACGGCGTAGGTGCGCGTCGCCGCGTACCCTACGCCGTAGCTCTGCGTCGTTTTAACGCGGGACCCTAATTTAGGCACCATACACCCGCACGTAAAGGTTTCACGCGCGAGTAAAACTCATATATATGAAAAAAAATCTGAGTCCCTTTAGGGGCTCCGTGGGGCTCCCTAAACGCAGCCCCTCATTTGTTCTGTCCTAAAGTGTGAGGAGGTTCCCCGCATGTCACCACGGCAGCAGCAGCAGCACCAGAGTCCTGACTGACTGAGCTTCACACAGAGGGACACGATCAGCGCTATTTTAATGTATTATTTTATTATTTTAAGTCTGATATATGTTGTGATATGTGATGACATTATTAAGCTGTTAAACACACACATTCTAGATTATGTTTATATGGTGGAATTGTTTGTAATAAAGCAGCCCCTATACTGTATGGATGAATCCTGAGCTCCGTCCTGTTATTTTTATTTTTAAATCCGAGATAAGTCCACAACCCCACTTGATCTGACTGTGTACAGTCATGTCTGACTGTAGATTTCACCCTTAATATCATTCAGTATCACACAGGCTTGAATGACATTGAGAGAGAGAAACAGAGAGACGGGGACTGAGGAGTTTGCGCGCAGTTTAATACACGCTTCTGAAAGACGGTATTTGCTCCACTATTTTTGCGTGTGGCAAATAGCCCTGGCCTTTGTGAATTAGGCGCTTTTTGCAATGAGGCTTATTTGCATAGAAAGGGGGCAATTTTGCGCCGAATTACCTAATTTGCATGCATGCAAATGGTACCGGCGCAGACTGCCACTATTTGCTTGGCAGCGCAGTTTGTGGAGCAATTCCCCCTTTGCGGGTGCTTTGTGAATTAGACGCTCTCTTTTTGTCTCATTTGCACCGGTTTAGCGGCCGCAAAAGCCGCGCAATCCTTTTGTGGATTTGGCCCTAATTGTCATGGTACGGTTTTTCTAGGACCCAAGTGCAGGAGACAGAGGGAGGCTGGAGGCAGGAGTTCTCAAAACAAAAGGATTTATTCCACAGAAAGGGCAAAACAAGGCGCTGCAGAGCAGGATGAAAAAACACAAAACTAACAGGGATCAAAAAACTACGAGGAGACATGGAGGTGGAAACAGTACGGACCGACAGGGAACCAAGGAATGACAAGACAAGATATACTGAAGGGATAACGAGACATGACGAGACACAGGTGCAGACACAATCAGGGCAGATGGGACACAGGCGGGGCAAGACAGAAACTGAAAGTCACAAACTGGGGGGAAGTGTCAAACCCTGACACTAATAAGGAAATTGTTAGCTTCAAGAAAGACATTAGGATACTGTCTACCGAACTAAAATCCAAGACTGAACTGCTTAATTCACTTTTGGACGTGGCCCATCAGCAGTCCATGCATATCGGGCTCAAGAGGCTCAAGACCTTCCTTTTAGTTTAGCCTATAACTAGGGCTGTCAAAGTTAATGCGTTAATAACGCATTGACTTAACGTCCTCAACAATTTTTTTAACGCACGATTAACGTGCATTATATAATTTCTGGTGCTCGACAGCACCCGTAGTTTGAGGAAAAGTATGGTGAACCCCCTCTCCTCCGGTGTCCCCCAGGGCTCTGTCCTTGGCCCTATCCTCTTTATCATTTATCTCCTCCCACTTGGTCTAATCTTCTGTAAATACAACATCTACTTCCACTGCTACGCGGACGACACCCAGCTCTAAGTTTCCTCCAAACCCACTTCCACCTTCCCACCCTCTTCCCTCTGTGCCTGTTTGCAGGAAATCAAATCGAGGTTTTCCTCCAATTTTCTCAAATTAAACAGTGATAAAACTGAGGTAGTCCTCATTGGCTCTAGGTCCACCCTCACCAAATATCCCAGTTTCACCCTTACCGTAGACAACTCCTCGGTCTCCCTCTTCCCTCAGGTCAAGAGTCTGGGTGTCGTCCTCGACAGCACCCTATCTTTCCACTCCCACATCAACAACACCATCCGGTCCGCCTACTTCCATCTCCGCAACATCAACCGCTTCCGCCCTTCACTCACTCCCAACAGCGCCGCAATCCTGGTACACTCCCTTGTCACCTCCCGCCTGGATTACTGCAACTCCCTTCTTTTTGGTTTCCCGCACAAACTCCTCCATAAACTTCAACTGGTCCAGAACGCTGCAGCCTGCATCATCACCAGGACACCTTCCACCAGTCACATCACTCCCGTTCTACACCAACTCCACTGGCTCCCGATCAAACACCGGATCAACTTCAAAATCCTCCCCCATACATTTAAGGCCAACCACAACCTCGCTCCCCCATACCTCTCTGACCTCCTTCACATCAATGTCCCCACCTGGTCTCTCAGGTCTGCCTCTTCCATAACCCTCACCGTCCCCCCCAGTCCGTCTGTCCACCATGGGGTCTAGAGCTTTCAGCCACTCTGCCCCCCATCTCTGGAACTCCTTCCCCCCTGACCTCAGGAACACTGACTCCTTCTTCCTTTTCAAGTCCCTCCTCAAAACGCACATTTTCAGACTGGCATATGAGACATGATGTCCCCCTGTTTGTGGTTGCTCTGCTACGGGTTCTGTGCAGTTGTCTGTTTATATTTTTACGAGTCTGTTTTAATTATCTTATTGACTGTATTGTTGTTGTACGGCGACCTTGAGTGCCATCATGGCACTGCCATGAAAGGCGCTCTATAAATAAAATGTATTATTATTATTATTATTAACTGAAAGATGGAAAATAGCGGAGCAGATAAGTCACATAATCGTGCATTTGGTGATACAAGCATGAAAATTGGCATGAGCAGTCTCCATGGGTCACTTGACAAGAAAATTGGTCGGGCCACTTGAAATTTCAAGTTGGCGGCCATTTTTCAAGATGGCCGCCACCTTGGTCGATCAATTAAGTGATGTAATTGTTTGGTTGGTGATATAGGCATGAAAATTGGCATGAGCAGTCTCCATGGGTCACTTGACAAGAAAATTGTCCCGGCCACTTGAAATTTTAAGTTGGCGGCCATTTTTCAAGATGGCCGCCACCTTGGTCGATCAATTAAGTGATGTAATTGTTTGGTTGGTGATATAGGCATGGAAATTGGCATGAGCAGTCTCCATGAGTCACTTATCAATAAAATGCTACCAGCCACTTGATGGCAGCCATTTTTCAAGTTGGCCACCACCTTAGTGGAGCAGTTAAGTGATGTAAAGTTGGTTATACAAGCATGAGAATTGGCATGAGCGGTCTCATTGTTCCCCTGACAAGAAACTGCTCACAGCCAATTGGGATTTCAAGATGGCGGACACTTTTTCAAGATGGCCGCCACCTTATTGGAGCATTTAGGCAAATACAAGCATGGAAACTGCCGTGAGCCGCCACTGGATCCTCAAAAGATCAATTTTCCCATATACATTTTTTTTTCAGTAAAGAGGACTTAGAGTCATTATTATTTAAGTTTTGGATGATGCCAAAACAATTTTATGCCATGAAAAAGACCTCTAACACTGAGGCATAAAAGTACATTTGTGTTGATTTGGTGATTACGGGTAAATTAGAATAGAGATTAGACAATTGCAAAACTAAGTGCAAAGATGGTGCAGCAACCCATAGGCACTCGAGAGACCGTGAAACTCCATTTGCTGTTTACATTGGAATGGCGGTGTATGCTAAAACACGAAAGCGACAACTCATTGACCTACTTCATGAGAATGGGATATGCATCTCCTATAACAGGGTGTTGGAGGT
Organism: Cololabis saira; assembly: GCF_033807715.1. Lineage (NCBI taxonomy): Eukaryota > Metazoa > Chordata > Actinopteri > Beloniformes > Belonidae > Cololabis > Cololabis saira. The sequence goes on from NC_084609.1 coordinate 30,950,928, forward strand.
TTCCACACTGCTAGGAGAATCTGTGGTGAACCAGTATGTGGTAGATGGGGTTGTCTGCCCACCGATTCTGAGAAAGGGACTCTTCACCACATCTGCTATGGACAACATTGACCATAATCCCACAGCAACAACGGCCCATACATTCTTTCATGGTACAAGTATTTCCATGTTCCAACATCCAGGTCCTAACAATGAGGGTGAGATAAGGCCACCACTCCAACTTTCAGATGACAGACCAAGCAAAGTTCCTGAAATTCCTGAATCCTTCTCGAACATCCAACCAGCTTTCTTCAGAAAAAAAAACCCAGAGCCCCATCCTGTAGCCAACCTACCTTTACCAGACCTCACTGTATTCAACAGAAACTTGGCACCCGAGTTTGACTGGCTGGAGAAAGTTAGCCTAACCCAAGCAGTCAATGCTTCTGCCAATATAACATGGTCAGCCCACCATGCATCCCAACGGAGGAGCCTGGATTTTAAAGTCAGCATTACATCACTGCTTCCCCTCCTCCGAGACCAAGCCCACTCTGTTGCAACAGTAAAGCATGTCATGGACAAAGTTAGTGATACAGCGGCATTCCTGAATCCAAGACAAACGCCTGTCATAACTGCTGACCAGCCACCCTATGCTCTTGCAAAACAGAACCCTCTGCAGTGGATGACAGCGACCTGCAAGCTTTGGAGAGATTTGTTGTACTAATGTATGACAGATCCAGCGATGTCACAACTGTGAATGAGGCGAGGCTTGATCTCTTTGCCAGAAAGCAAAGACCATATGACCTGATCCCACCAACTCAAGCAGCACTCAAAGAGCATGCCAAACGTTCATCTTATGAGGCTGGATATGTGTGGGGACAGGCATTAAAGCGACAACCACAAATGCCAAGCCCATCTGACTGGGGATGGAAAAAACAAGATGAGGAATGGAAAATCTTTTGGACTCCTTTTCCACCTATTGCAGAGAGTTGTTGGGAGTTGACCAAATGCGGGTGCACCAAGGCATGTACTGGAAGGTGTAAGTGCTTCAGATATGGACTCACTTGTACATGTCTGTGTAGTTGCCCCTGCTAGATCCTATCTGCATATTCTTTTTGCCAGGGTTACTCCCCCTTGGCACCTGTGTTTTCAGGTGTAGACCTATGGCTCGGCTCCCCATGGCCACATCAGTTTGTCTTCAGTTTTACCAGTTAATCGCATTTTTAGTTTAGTTCTTTAGTATTTTTTTCCATTGGCTAATTACCAGTGAGAGATATTTTTAGTTGAGGATATACTCTGTAATGTCAGCACCTCTACCTTTTATTTGTGAGGGATATTTTCAGTTTATCATGGTTCCACGGCTATGTCAGTCAGAGCTGCTGTTGCCTCTAGATCTGCCCATAATGCCATTCAGTAAATAATTGTTCAATTATTTTTTGGAGCGCTATCCATTCACCAAAGCTGGCCATTTCAATAATCTTCCTTTTTGTTTCTCCATTCCTTAGTATTTATTTGACAACGTTACTGTCTGTTCATTTAGGTAAAAAAACAAAAAATAAAAAAAAAATAAAAAAAAACCTCCCTTGTGACTGTTACCTTGTCGTGGTAAGGGAGCTTGTGCATTTCACTGAACCCTGAGAGCTATGCCGTTAGGAGGCAACTCCTGGCAGGTTTTACCACATCGGACAGGTCAAGGGTGAGGAGTTAGACAAAATACAGTAAAAAATCCACTCTTGGCCTTTTTAGGACCTCAAATTAACATGGGAAAATATATTATTTAAAAATCCAGGTGGCAATCTCAAAGAATGGCTGCCATCTTGAAATTTCAAGTGGCTGTGAGCAGTTTCTGGTCAAGTGACCCATGGAGACTGCTCATGCCAATATTCATGCCTATATCACCAACCAAACAATTACATCACTTAATTGATCGACCAAGGTGGCGGCCATCTTGAAAAATGGCCGCCAACTTGAAATTTCAAGTGGCCCGACCAATTTTCTTGTCAACTGACACATGGAGACTGCTCATGCCAATTTTCATGTCTATATCACCAGCCAAACAATTACATCACTTAATTGATCGACCAAGGTGGCGGCCATCTTGAAAAATGGCCGCCAACTTGAAATTTCAAGTGGCCCGACCAATTTTCTTGTCAAGTGACCCATGAAGACTGCTCATGCCAATTTTCATGTCTATATCACCAACCAAACAATTACATCACTTAATTGATCGACCAAGGTGGCGGCCATCTTGAAAAATGGCCGCCAACTTAAAATTTCAAGTGGCCCGACCAATTTTCTTGTCAAGTCACCCATGGAGACTGCTCATGCCAATTTTCATGCTTGTATCACCAAATGCACGATTCTGCCTAAAATCCACTCTTAGCCGCTCCACTAAAATGAAAAGGGACTTTTGAACGGCTAGTTCACTTTCAAAAAGATGCCAGATGGTTCGCTGGACAGTATTTACATGTCGATTTGAAATGAATTACCATCGAAGTGCGTCGAGTCTCAAAATACGTATTAGCTAATTATAGCCCAACTGTATTTTATAGGTTGAGTTACACTCGCCATTGTTACATGTACACTTTATTTGTTTGTGATTTATTTTTTGTATCACCCTGTTTTGATCCCACTTAGGAGAAGGGGATATTTTTTGAGCCTTTTATTTTCCTCCAAGTTTAGACATAATTACATGGAAAATTTAACTGAGCAATGAATTTCTTGTACAAGGTTTGTGATGCATTTGGTTCATTGTTTTACATTGAGCTGCTTAAAAAAACAAGGAATCTTGAGTTAGTCATGGAAACCTGCCTTGATCCAGGTCAGACCTGAACCAGCAGCACCAACTGGTCCCACCGTCACCGGGAAGAGACCAGAAATGTGTCATGGCTGGAAGCAAAGAGTCAATCAAAACCTGTTATTAAGTTAATAATCTCGGTGAATGAAGAATACCAAAATCTCAGATGTCTTTAGGAGGTTTATTGTTATTTCTCCACAGGAAACAAGTGTTGCCAGGTTGTTGATATGCCCGCTCCACTTAGGAAGGAGAGAAGTTTGTTTTTAAACAAGAAAGTATTGATTGGATGACTGATTGGTTTATAAGTTTTGATTTTCCAATAACTTATATGGTTGGTGCTTTGAGGATGTGGAGGGAAACCGGAGCGTCCCGGAGGAAACCCACGCAACATGGGGAGAAAACCAGAGTCCAACCAGAAACGGAGTCACAGGTGGACGGAGTCACAGGTGGACGAGATTCTATGGGGCTTCTGATCTCTGAAACCTCCATGCTGCCCCTGTTTTATTATGATTATTAGGGCCTGAACACTTACAGTGTGAAGGCCCTATTGTATCTGTAGGAATTTTCCTTTTTTTCCATTTCCTTATTTTTCTGACGAAATGAGGGCCTTTTGCCCCCCTAAATGTGCCCCAAAAGTCACAAAATTTTGCACGCAAGCCAGGCCTGGCGAAAAATGTGATATTTAATGGTTTGCATTAATGGCTGTAGCCTAATGGCTCAACAGCGCCCCCTAGAAAAGCCCCACAATACGGTTTGACGTACATGCACGAAAATCAGTACACACCTGTATCATAGCGCAACTTAAAGAAAAGTCTACCTGGGGTCCGGGCCCCCCTGGGGGGGCGCCAGAGATCTCTGGGGGGGCACGAAACTTTGTCTGCTTTGAGGATACGCAGTTGTACAAATTATATATGCGCATGTTAAATAAATAGAAAATCATAATAACACACCTAATGGAATACTGTAATCCAAGTCTGTATAAACCCACTTGAAAATATATTTTGGTCATTTTAAAATCCTAAGTTATTTATCTGGATAAAAACTTAAAAATGTATTATTATATTATTATTCAACATTTAATCATACTACTACTCCGACAGGTTGTTAAAGAAAAAAAGGAAAAACATTTTTGCTCTCATATTAAGAGACATTTTTCAGAAATAATTTTATGTCCTTGCAATTACTTTTTGTGCGTATTTTATACATTGGTGACACAAAATGAGGTGAAAAAACAAAGTCATATGTATACAGGGTAAACCAAAGAGAAATGTATCAAAAAAACATAATTAATGTTCATTTTTTCAATTAAAGATTTGTAACAAATCTCTTTTTGGTGCTAGTACGTACGGGTCGGGGGGCCTGGCTGGTCTTAGACACAAGTAGGGGGGGCTCTACTCTACTCTACGAAGGAAAAAAGGTTGGGAACCACTGCTGTACATCACAGTTTTTTTGAAGGCATCAGTTTTAGGTTTAAAGGTGAAAACACCTCTCAAGGCTCGTCTAGTGCCATAGTTGTGACTATCACTAGCGAGCAACAGCTGAGAAGAGAGACTAGTAGGTTTACGTGACATATAAATGTTTTTCAAAAATATAATAATGCTACAAACTAGTCTCTCACCGTATCTCATCCATGACAATTGATTGTGCATTTTTTCCACGCTGTACCCAAAAGAGCAATGCAGAGCTAATCTCGCAGCTCTATTTTGGGTAAACTGGATTTTGTTTAGTTCTTGTTTAGAGGCATTTGACAAGATTGCTGGGCAATAATCAAGATGTGAGAAGACAAGGGATTGTATAACTTGCTTGTTGGTTGTTACTATATTCTTAATATGAGTAGCCCAAGAAAGCGTTTCATCTATTGTAACCCCCAGCAATCTGGCTTCCTTAACTTGCTCAATATTAACTCCATACAAAGAAACACTCAATTTATGTTCTTTTCTCTGTGCATAATTTGAGCCAATAACAAGTTTCATCTTATTTTCAGTAACCCATTTAGAAATCTGCATTAACTCATCTTGAAGAATGCAGCTAAGGCCTGTAACATTCTCTGCAGAAGCACATATTATAGTGTCATCTGCATAAATTCAAATTGAAGCATTCTTTAAAATATATGGCATATCTTTTACAAATATTGAGTATACTAAAGGTCCTAGGCAACTTCCCTGTGGAATGCCACAATCTAATGTTTTCATACTTGAAAGAGTTCCATTGAACATGACACATTGAATATGTAGCTTTTCATCCAATTAAAAGCTGAGAATTTGAAACCATAAGCAGTTTTGTAAGTAGCAGTTCATGGTCGATAATATCAAACACAGCGCTAAAATCCAACAACTCTGTTCCAACTCATAATTTACTGTTAATATGTTTTAGCCAGTCATCTGTCAATTGTGTGAGAGCAGTGCATGTTGAGTAGCCAGTTTTATAAGTATGCTGAATTGAATTTGCTTAAATATAATTTTTTCCATTAATTTTCCTAATACAGGTAAAAATATAAATAGTTAAAACGATTTTGTCAAGCAAAGCGGACTGGCGTCGTCTCTATAGCAACGGTAGCTGAGGATTATGGGTAGTGTATTGCCTACGGTTATCCATCACTGATAAAATAACTCTTACTTTCTCAGAATCGAAGGGAAAACCATGAACATTGATGTGCAGGAAATTAACCCACTAATGTTGTGTAATTAACAAGGATACAGTGGTGTTTCTGTCTTAAGAAATGTTGCAGATATCATTGTGAAAATCGCCGTTAACGTCAAAACGGACAGTAATTAGAATACTTCCGTGTGTCCGATCCTCAGTTATCCAATGGGACTGATGCTCTCAGCGGCTTGAAACGATGCTGCCGGGTTGGGTGGAATTACATTAGAATCTGTTGAGAGCCCGCTGCGTCGGTGCTTAGACGCTGAGGGCGACCTTGTGCGTCAGAAACTGACGCCGAAGGGCCCTGACCAAGCGTCGGTTTTTGACGAGGTGGGAGTGAAAATGTGTTGGTTTATTTACTTTGGTCACTTTGTTTCTTAAAGAGCGATATGCTAGCCAATCCTCTGAGCTCCCTGTATATACAGCTTCTCAGGTCAGAATCAAGCCATGGGGTTTTGACAGATCAGTGAGTTTCTTGATGGTTGCATGCTTATCACAAACAGAGGAAAATAACTTCATTAATTCCTGTTAGAGCAGCTTCAGTTTTAGTACACTTAAATACATTGTCCCACTGTTTGTTGTGCAGGTCTTCAATAAAGGCATCATCACAGAAATGATTATAGATTCTTTTATACTGTATATAATTCTAGGACCCACTTTGGGGACTTTAGCTTTTCTTGCCATAGCAATCATATTATGATCACTAAACCCAATTGGCACTGAAACAAGGTTTGAACATTTATCTACTGAGTTTGTGAAAAGATGATCTATGCAAGTTGAAGACAATAAACCTGACTTGCTGATGTTTATTCTAGTTGGTAGGTTTATCATTTGGGATAGGTGCATTCCCTCTATTGAGCTTGTACGTGAATAAACACCTTTGATGGCATTTTGAATGTTAAAAGTGGGGAAAATGTTAAATGTTTGGAATGGATAGCGTAGTGGTTAAAGAGGTGGGTGTGGAGGACCCAGGTTCAAGTCCTGTGATTGCAACCGAGGTGAACCACTTTGGGCCCCTGAGCAAGGCCCGTAACCCTAAGTCAGGGGTCTGCAACCCAAAATGTTGAAAGAGTCATATTGGACCAAAAACACAAACAACAAATATGTCTGGAGCCGCAAAAAATGAAAAGTCTTGTATAAGCCTTAGAATGAAGGCAACACATGCTGCATGTTTCTATATTAGTTATAAGATTTTTTTTTCATTATGCACTTCGAGAAAAAATTTGAAATGTTGAGATTAATGTTGAAGTAAAATCTTGAGAAAAAAGTCGAAATGTCAAGAAGAAAGTCGAAATGTTGAGAAAAAAGACGAAATGTCGAGAAAAAAATCGATATGTCGAGAAAAAAGTCGAAATGTTGAGAAAAAAGTCGAAATGTCGAGGAAAAAGTCAAAATTTCAAGAAAAAAGTCGAAATTTCGAGAAAAAAGTCGAAATGTTGAGAAAAAAGTCGAAATGTCGAGGAAAAAGTCAAAATTTCAAGGAAAAAGTCGAAATGTCGAAAAAAAGTCAAAATGTCGAGATTAAAAAGGCAAGGAAAAAGGAAGAAAAAAAGGAAAAACAAAGAACAAAGAAAAAAAGAAGAAAAAAAGGAAAAAAAGGAAAAAAAGGTCAAACATTTTTGAAAAAGCTCCAGGAGCCACTAGGGCGGCGCTCTAGAGCCGCGGGTTGCCGACCCCTGCCCTAAGTGCCCCCCAGGCGATGGTGCCCTCTGGCAGCCACTGCTCCTATAGTCCATGGGCCAGATCAGATATCTGCTCCACTCAAGGTGACAAACTTGCTTATGATTTTTGAAAAGATCCATGTCTGTAGATGATATTTTGGTAAGATAACCTTCCTGAGTGGCAGCTGGATCAGAGTTATCAGCTCATGAAGTTACCCAGCCCCTTCAGAAAATTACATTTTAGATGCTTGTTAATAAAACTAAGCTGGTTCCTTTGCTCATTGTTATGTCCTTTATGTCGTGTATTTGATGATAAAGACCAGTTTGTGACATCAGCCTAGTGGCTGTTATAGTTTCATAGGAGCCTAATGATGCTCTTCTAGTTTAAGGCTCACAATGACCTGTAACAATGATATAGTAGGGGTATATTATACATTTCCTGAAAGAATTCACATCTTAACTTGAATGAATGCTTAAAAGGTCCAATTTAAAATGATACCAAAGACAATATAGTGAAACATTGACAGATATCCTGTACATGAGTCTAAACCAGGATATGCAGCAGCATCTAAAGTGTTATTTTCTGAAGGGGGTGGTAACTTCATGAGCTGATAACTCTGATCCAGCTGCCGCTCAGGAAGGTTAACATACCAGAATATCATCTACAGACATGGATCTTAACTAGTCTAACTAGTGATGGGTTAAAAGCAGAGGACTCATTTCCACTTGTGGGATGAATAAAGGTTTATTATATAAAAAAAAAAGTTTCAACACAATCATTGTCAAACTAAAAACTCTACAAATCATATTCAAAGTGAGAACTGATTCACTTCCAGGCAATTTACAGAAAATGTTTTGTGACAGGGAGGGGGTTATAATTTAAGAGGAAAATGTAATTTAAAAAAACAATGTGTTCATTCTAAAAGTAAAAGCATGTGTATCTCAGTTGTTGGATCTACGGAATGTGTTGGGTGATGGGTTGAAGCAATGTACAAATATAAATCAATAAAAAAAACGGTACAAAAAGGAAATTGTGGGAAGTTATTTGATTGAGGAGTTATGTTAAGGAAAGATTGTGTTTGTTAGCTGGTTAGGTGCTAAGGCACAACCAATGGGAAAATCTGTAGCCTAATAGTGTAAATTAGCAGCTATTTATTATTAATATTTATGTTTAACTTATAATAGAGGTAAAAAAGAGGCAGGGTTAAATAAGTTTTACTTCTACCTGCTCCTTTTCAGACACTGTCTTTTTTTCCTATTTGTATTGTGTTTTTGTTGTTACTTTTTTTTCTGTATGTTTTGAATTTGTTTTAAAATTCTATATTTTTCCCTTATGTGTTCGAAATAAACAATTCAATCAATCAATCAATCAAATCTCAGACTAAAAGTGCTATGAATTCAGGTGATTTTATTAAAACATCACGTTTAAAACACAGTCAGAAGAATCTTATATACAAAGCAGCCGTTTTTAGAGGATGAGAGGCAGAGATCAGAAGTATTCTCTCTTCCACACTGGCAGCTCCTGGAAATACACCTCATCTGGGTTTTCATCAGCTGCAAGAAGCAGAAGGAATTTAAAGATATGAACATTTTAGTGGAAAAAAATCCCCCCCCAAAAAAAGGTGAAGATGATAGGGGTGTAATGATACACTAATCTCACGATACGATACGATACGATACGATACGATACGATACGATACGATACGATACACGATATTGAGGTCAGGATAACGATACGATATTATAGCAGTATTTTTTTTAACAACCTTGAATGAGGAACATATGACTGGAAAAAATTGTCTTTTATTTGAAAGACACAAAATACAACAATGCTGTACATTTGCCCTATTGTTCCAGTTTGTAATTCTTTATAACTGTTTAAGTTTTAAAGAGAAAGCCAGGCCAACCATTTTCCACAAACTGAACTAAAAGTAAATGTCAGGTTTGCATTATGCATCTTCAGTTTCATATAATACAAATATTTTACCACAAACTGAATAGTTTCTCTCATGTATGATTTGACCTTTTTCTTTTCCAGAAATGTAACAACTAAAATTAAGTAAATAAATAAAAGTAAATAAATACATACAATTTTACATCATAAAAAAGATTGATTCATGCTCACCTTATAAGTGTAAGAGGAGATTTATTTTTGTTAAGAAGGTTATTTTGGTAATTCAGGGTTGATTATTTTATAAATCTATTCTTTATATTCTGATGTAAATCAGGGACTATAATGACACTAGTCAGTTTATCTGTAGTGATTAGTCTGTTTTAGATTGGGCGGAGTGATACGCCACAGTACGGCACTAGGTGCTGTGTTGATGTTCTAAAATCCTACACTGTTGAGGGACATTAAAGTACACTGGAACTCAGCAGAAGTTGTCCCCGTGTTTATCCTACTCACCACCCCAAAAAGGTTTAATTTAATAAGGTAAGGCTTAACTCTACACCAGCCTTACATCAGTAAAAGTTCAGAGCTCAAAACCCTGCAAGAGTCCCGTGATCGGGACGTAAAACGGTACCAGTTTCTTCTGAGCGGAGGAAGATTTTGGTTGGCGGGTCGGGTCGCGGCCGGATGTGCGTTACTAGTAAACACAATATATTCATATTAATAACCCAATATCGCGATACAGTTTGTCACCTCCACGACACGTATCGTGACGTTTTTGTATCGCGAAATTTCGTGGCACGATATATTGTTACACCCCTAGAAGATGAGGATGAGGCGGTGCTCACCACCGTCTCTGGCCTGCTGCAGGAAGTTGAGCAGGACGGCGGCGGCTTGGTCCACGTTGAGCTTCTCTGAGTTCTGACTGCGGCTTTCTGACACGAAACAAGCAAGGGAAACACAATAGTCACAATCACAGGAGAGCGTCTTAACGAACACCTCCGCCCAATGAAGTGTGAGGTACCTAAATGCAGCGAGTCGTAGATGTCTCCTTCCTTTCGGTCCTCAGAGATGAACCTGCGGCCCTCTGAGGAAAACTTAAAAGCTCAATTTCATTTCCTTTCTTTCAATGTTCAGAAACATCAACTTCATATCTCTGTAAGTGTCCATATTCTGTCTTTCTTACTAAAAATTGGTTAAAACAAACAAGCAAAAATAACAGGTAAACATTTATTGTAGGATTGTAGCACCCTATAATGTAATAATTTCCTGAAAATATAATAACGCCTGAAAATGTAATAAAATTTGCACTTAACTCAATCCAAAATGTAATAAAATCCAATAATGTAATAACTTCACCAATAATGTAATAAAATATCCTGACTGATATTGTAATAACATTTTTACCGATAATGTAATACCTTATTACATTATTGGGAATTTATTACATTTTCAGGTGGGTCTTTTTTTTCTTTTCCAAAACTGATTGTAATATTGAATACTGAATGTAATATTTGACAAATAATGTAATATATATGTTCATTTTCAGTCCAGAGTTCTACATTTTGTGTTTTAAGTATCTAAGAATGTTATATACACTGGATTTGAAACACCAGAATGACTATTGGGTTAAATTGCAGACTTTGAGTACCATGTAATAAATTCCCAATAATGTAATAAGGTATTACATTATCGGTAAAAATGTTATTACAATATCCGTCAGGATATTTTATTACATTATTGGTGAAGTTATTACATTATTGGGTTTTATTACATTTTCAATTGAGTTAAGTGCAAATTTTATTACATTTTCAGGCGTTATTACATTTTCAGGCGTTATTACATTTTCAGGAAATTATTACATTATAGGGATTATAATTACAAGGATTCCTGTAGACAAAACACTTGTTTTCTGGATACTTTCTCTCTGGAGCGCATCTGGAGAGGAATCAAAAGGAATTCTGTGTTCATGAACCGTTATCTCCACCCTTCAGCAAGGCTCCAGCAATTCGACCAATCAGAAAACACTTCTGCCAAACCTGCTCGTTATCAGAAACATCCTGTTCTTGTGATATCTTGTCTCTGTCATTCAGAAATAATTACAGGCTTTTGTAGTTGTGATGGATGTAAAGCTTCTGTAGAGGTAGCAGAAACCAGTATATGGACACTTGAATGAAATATTAAGTTCTAAATGTTTATTAAATATTGAAAAAGTGCTGAATGTTTGGAAATGATCAGAAGCAAATACGTACGTGTGCCTTTGAGGTACAACATGGCCTGTGGGGTCCAGTTCCTGCGCTGGAACGAACCCTGAAGAGGAAACCAGAACAAGCATTTAGACGAGCACATGGAGCACTGCAAACACTCAAAATCTTACCAGGAATATTTGTCTTATTTCTAGTTAAAATGTCTCATTTTTAGTCAAAAAGTCTCATTACACTGAAAACAAGAAAGAAAAAATAACTTATTTGACAATTTTCACCTGTTTCAAGTAAATTTTCACTTGAAATAAGTAGAAAAATCTGCCGGAGACAAGATTTATCTTCTCATTACAAGCAAAAACATCTTGTTCCACTGGCAGATTTTTCTGCTTATTTTAAGTGAAAATCTACTAAGTGAAAATATTGTTTTTTTTTCCCAGTAATGAGTCTTGTTTTAAGTGTAATGAGATTTTTTTTGACTAAAAATGAGACATTTTAACTAGAAATAAGACAAATATTCTTGTTAAGATTTGGGGTTTTTGCAGTGAGATGTTGAGCTGAGGAACGGTCCAGGTGAAGCTCCTGTTCCGAAACACGTTCATGCAGTTTCTGACCTTGGGAGCGCTCCACGTCTGCGACACGATGGCTGCCAGCAGCAGGAGGGTGACGGTACGGGTGAATGTGCAGCTCCTCAGAACCTGCAGATGACCACAGACATCGTTCATCACTTCACACAGCAGCAGAAAAAAACATCAACTACACAAAAACCTGGATTATATAAGCCCTGAATGCAGGCATTGTGGCATAGAATTGTCAAATTGCTTTAATTCACCGCACGAATCGGCACAGATTACTTTTGTAATACTGTATGTTTTATGAATTATGGAGGTAGATTTGTGTCTTAATTATTTATTAATCAAAACAAAGATTGGTCTAATCAAAAAATATATTTTCAATTAAAAAAAATTCACTTCAATCCAAAAAAAATATTTCAATCAAAGAAAAAAAGTGTTTGAATGCTAAAAAATATTTGAGACTCAAAAAAATGCATTTGAACACTGTTTTTCTTTGATTGGAAATGTTTTCTTTGATAGAAGTGAATTTTTGTTTTGTTTGAAGCAACTTTATAGAAGTAGCGTTTTTTTGTGTTTGGGCCATATTATAGGTAGGGCATTTGTGTCTTTATCATTTAATCAAAAAAGAAGTTGCTTCAAAAAGAAAAAAATATTTTCAATGAAAAAAAATCACTTCAATAAAAAAAACTTTTTCAATCAAAGAAAAAAAGTGTTTGAATGCAAAAAAATATTTTTTCGATTGAATAATTAAGACAGAAAATCTACCTCCATAAAGAATGAGATGTACCTGCTGTACTCTACTGTCCTTACTTTTTAACAACTTGTGCTTTTTATTATTTTACCTCTTTTCTTATAATTTTATTTCATTGTATTTGCTATTTACTGTTTAATTATGTCTTGCTGCTTTGAATGTTGATGTAAAGCACTTTGAATTACCTTGTGTTGAATTGTGCTATATAAATTTATATAAACTTGCCTTGCCTTGCCTATATTGATTATATTCTCACAGCTCACGTGTTATATAATATGCTCAGAGCTAAGTAGCGAAAGCATTTGACTCCTGAGGCTAAAATCGAGCTGTCACTCAAAAAAAAATAAAATCACCTGATGAGTTTCATAAAGCTTCGATGTTTTAAAAGTTCCTGCCATACACTCATATATGTACAGGTGGAATGGGAATTTTCCAAGTAAAATACCACGACTGGCTCCAGCTCGTACAGGGACGTTACGCGAGCCTCTGGTCCGTGAGTAAACCACTCAATGAGTTTCAGGAGGGATTTGAATCAAGCACAGGGAGAGATTCAGTTTAGAAGTTTAAAATATCACTTTATTTAAGACTTTTCTCTGTATGATTCCAGATCTGGATTTAAGACGACAGCTACGGAAGCAGAAGAAGAAGAGTATTAGGGCCATTCAGGGGAAAAAATATTTGAGAGGGGAAGATTTTTTTTTTATTGTGCACTTTGAGAAAAAAGTCGAAATGTCGAGAAAAAAGTCGAAATGTCGAGATAGATAATTAATTACCAGAAAAATAACTTGTTATTTGACAATTTTCACCTTTTTCAAGTAAATTTTTACTTGAAATAAGTAGGAAAATCTGCCAGTGGGACAAGATTTATCTTCTCATTACAAGCAAAAAAATCTTGTTCCACTGACAGATTTTTCTACTTATTTTAAGTGAAAATCTACTTGAAACAGGTGAAAATTGGTGTTTTTTCCAGTGATGAGTCTTGTTTTAAGTGTAATTAGAACTTTTTGACTAAAAATGAGACATTTCAACTAGAAATAAGACAAAAATTCTTGTTAAGATTTTGAGTTTTTACAGTGTAGTGCTGTCTCCCCCCATAGAGAAGGTCTGGTCATGCAACGGTTATCTAATCTCTTCCCTTTACTCTTCTTTATACCACGGTCTGTGTCAATACTCGATTCTGATTGGCTGGCAGGTGTCCATTAAAAGTGTTAATGGACACCTAGAAAACAAGTTGGGTCAAATTGCCTGATAACTTTAATATCATTGCGCTGGATCAACTGGCAGGTGGTAACCACGGCAACGGAGATTCAGAGAAGAAGAGCGACATGAGTGATTTTGTAATTTTTTTAAATTTATTTGGTGAATTTAACAATTTTGATGACTCAGGTGGGTCTGTTGCGGGTCTACACCAATCATAGCCTCTGTCGGCCGTCTCTCTGATATTTGTTACTGTAGCATAGCCGAGCGGAGCTGAGGACTAGAATATCCCCCGTTGCTCAGTCGTATCTCAGGTCCGTCCTAGTTTTTTTTTTTTTTTCTAATATTTTTATCCCGTTTTTTTCCCCATTTTATCACCCAGTGCTCCTACCTAACAGTGCTGGGCATTGCTCTCCTCTACCAACCCCGGGAGTTCCTGCACTGAGCTCAGGTCTCCTCCTTAACCTGAGGAGTGAGCAGGCCGCATCTTTTCACCAGACAGGGTGGGGTTTCTCCGGCCGAACGTAGCGCGTGGAAGGATCACGTTATTCCGGCCGATCCTCCCCACCCCATCTGTTCCCCGGTTGGCCAGAGGGGGCATGTACAGCCCAGGATGTGCATGTTTTTGTGAGGGTAGCTCACATTAGCTACCCAGGGGAACACAGGGAGAACATGCAAACTCCACACAGAAAGATCCTTTCACCAACCCCACCCAGGGTGTGGAGCTGAAGTCATGGGAGAACTAACACGCACTTCAGCACCCACAGCGTCCCCGGCGGGAATCGAACCCAGGACCTTCTTGCTGTGAGACGGCTGCACTACCTGCTGCACCACAGTGCCCGTGGGTCCGTCCTAGTTACTGGAGAGTCAACACTGTGTCCGTTGCATAAGGACCTTATGGGATGGTAGTGATTGTTCCAGGTATTAGTCAGACCCTCAGGTGTTACCAAGGAAACTGAGTTATGGCTTGTTAAAAAACTTTGTAACTTACCAGGTTGCAACGGCTGCAGACGAGAGATTAAATAGTCGCTCAGTCGCTCAGCTGTGACTTGTTATAAAACTAATGATTTACACTGAAAACACATTAAAGCATGAATAACTGATTTAATATTTATGTTTTTTGGTAAGTGACCGTGGTATAAGTGGGATAATGCCCTGCGAGGGGACCATTAACATAAATATATGGACGACGCAGGGGCGTGAACCTCCCTTACATAACTGATAACTCCAGAAACTCTTCTCCACCCTCTCCATCCTGCTGCACCCAGATGAGCAGTGATGGCGAGGTGAAAAAGACTGCCTTCAAAAATGCCAATAGTTTACAAAAGCTATCCAGCTCCATGAGACTGGGTGGGGGCTGTGAGTCTGACTAGAGCGGTGACGGACCGTCAGCACGGATTCATCACTCAGCTGGAGTCAGGACTTCAACTCCTCCTCCACCGAGTCTGTGGCTGTTGCATGTGGATGTGGAAGAATGACAAACTACGTTTGCAGTGCAGGACCAGACTCAGATCTAAGGTTTTCGAGTACGGGGCCAACAAGGGGCCGCTTTTACAGACATCCTCCAATCTCTTTTCTTGGTTTGATGATACACTCACAGCAGGTATACATTTGATTAGACGTAACAAAACCAGAGGACCCAAACTCAGTTCAATTTAATATTATACCGTATTAAACCCAAAGGGAAAAAATAATGTTGGATAGTTTCAACAATTCCTACATACTTCCTATGCAATTTTTCAGTCCATAGACTCTTTTCTTGAGTCAACATTATTCCTGTCTTTCTTGTTTAACTCTAAGCAGACTATAAATGTTTTCCAAAATTTGGAATAAAAAACCTGAATATTAAATGACATTAGCTGTGGAACGTGAACCTTGTAGCTCTTTAATCCCGTAAGAACGCACCTTCTCCGTCACTTGTTTTTCGTTTTAGTTCCATCTTTCCCCAACCAAGATGGCGGACGTGACATGTTGATCCAATCAGTGCTGCTGATTGTTAGATCTGTTAATTCTTTCATCAAATTCTGAATTTGTAGAGCAGTTCATCAGAAAAGCTCCTTTTAAATACATTCGGTCTGAACAGGGATCGGCAACCTAAAATGTTGAAAGAGCCGTATTGGACCAAAAACACAAAACAAATATGTCTGATGAAAAATGAAAAGTCTTGTATCAGCCTTAGAATGAAGGAAACACATGCTGCATGTTTCTATATTAGTTATAACTGGGGGAAGATATTTTTTCATTATGCACTTCGAGAAAAAAGTCGAAATGTCGAGAAAAAAGTCAAAATGTCGAGAAAAAAGTCAAAATGTCGAGAAAAAAGTCGAAATGCCGAGAAAAAAGTCGAAATGTCGAGAAAAAAGTCGAAATGTCGAAGTACAATCTCGACAAAAAAGTCGAAATGTTGAGAAAAAAGTCAAAATGTCGAGAAAAAAGTCGAAATGTAGAGAAAACAGTCGAAATGTCAAGAAAAAAGTCAAAATTTTGAGAAAAAAGTCAGAATGTCGAGATTAATGTTGAAATACAATCTTGAGAAAAAAGTCAAAATGTTGAGAAAAAAGTTGAAATGTCGAGAAAAAAGTAAAGATGTCAAGAGACAAAAGGAAAGGAAAAAGGAAGAAAAAAAAGAAGAAAAAAGAAAAGAAACAAGGAAACAAAGGAAAAAAAGAAGAAAAAAAGGGAAAAAGGAAAAAAAGAGAAAAAAAGAAGAAAAAAAGGAAAAAAGAAAAAGGAAAAAAAGAGAAAAAAAGGAAAAAAAAGAAGGAAAAAAGAAAAAGGAAAAAAAGAGGAAAAAAAGAGAAAAAAAGGAAAAAAAGAAGAAAAAAAGGAAAAAAGAAAAAGGAAAAAAAAAGAGGAAAAAAGAGAAAAAAAGGAAAAAAAGAAGAAAAAAAGGAAAAAAAAGGTGAAACATTTTTTTAAAAGCTCCAGGAGCCACTACGGCGGTGCTAAAGAGCCGCATGCGGCTCTAGAGCTGCGGGTTGCCGACCCCCGGGTCTGAAGAACAACATTTGACTCATCTCCATGAACACATTATCTTCACAATGAACCGGACTTACCTTCATGGTGTTAGACGTCCGTTCTGCTCACAGAGGCCGGTTCAGACTAATCGCTGGAGGAGGACTCCTCCTATATTTATATCCTGCGGGCAGGACGGGGGCCCCGCGGGGCCCGCAGCCATAGGTCAGGCCAGTTTGATGAAGCGGGGGTGGCAGTGAGACTGAATGAAGAGGATCAATGAAAGTTGTTGTTTAAATGTTTTTGAATTAAATCAGCTGCCACGAGCATTTCCAGCTCCTCATTCTCAAAATCCGTCATGTTGGAGCAGCAGGCCGTTAATTTGAAATGTAGAGTGGCTCTGAGCAGCTTCCCCGCTCACAAGAGCTCAGATATTGATGTCTGGACCTCAACCACCGGAGTGGAACACCAGAAATCGACAGCTGCTTTTATGAATAAACACTCACACGATGATGAAGAGAGGAGCTGATGCTGCTGCAATGATGCAAGAACACAGAAGGAGGAAAAAGTACGGGAACACCTTCAGATCTACTGCTTTTATGCATGTGTTTACCATTAAAACGTAATTCTGGAAAATCTAGAGGAGGTGGCTGTGCAGAGGGAGGATCAATCCTCTCTATTTGGCTCTGCCCAGAAACTAAACCTCTATAAGAGGAAGATTATGGATGTGATGAACTTTGGTTCATGATCAGGTTCAATAAGGAACAACAGATGGAATGAGGCCACACCAACCTGGCAAATGTCACTACACTTGCTTTAACTGGACAAAGCGCCGGCAGCAGATTCAGACAAAGCTGGATTAGCCTTCAGACTGATTCACTTTAGGAAGTAAAGTTACATTTTTATCATCAACTGGTTTTATGTTTGGTTTTTGTTCAGAATGAACTTTGATGCTCGTTAATGTTGGTCTTCAGTATCGATCCAGTGATTGATTTGGTTATATCCATAGGCGCTTACATTCTGGCATTTCTTTGCAGAACATTTCCACCCTTTGTTGGTGTCGGTACTTAGATGAAAGAGCTGCTTTCCAGAAAGGAGTCAAATCTGACCACTTTGTTATTCTCCTCATGAGGTAGACCCCAAAGCCAGAATTATAGTTCTGCGTTAAATCAACGCAGAGCCTACGCCGTTGCTGGGACGGCGTCGTGAACCGTGAACCCTTCCTCTGTCACTCTCTGTCACTCCATTTCTCCCCGGTGCAATACCCCCCCAGAGCACTAGGGGGTTGAGTTCTTTTCCTGAATGGTTTATCGTTGTTTTATTATTATTATTATTTTTTTTTTTTTTTTTATACGGACTTCCTCAATGAGTCGCTCCTCGACTTGGTCCTTGTTGATAATGTTCTGTCCGAGATCCTAGGGACAACTTCTGTTGTAATAGACGCTATATAAATAAAATTGAATTGAATTGAAAAGTGCTCCCAACTTTTTGCATGAGATTATTATGTAGATCAAGAAAGACTAGTCTTTGTATAAACTACTTAATTTTATGTATGGAAATAATACATTTTGCAAGTACAGTCAACTTAATTGTGTTTAGTTTACTTTATTCATCAAAATTTAAAAAAAAGACAAAAAAATTAAAAAAAGAAAAAAGGAAGAAAAAAAGAAAAAAAAGAAAAAAAACAAAGAAAAAAAAGAGAAAAAGGGGAAATAAATTTAAAAAAAAATAAGTTGACTTTACTTGCAAATTAATTTTGTACATACTAAAAATTAAGTAGTTTATACAAAGACTAGTCTTTTCAATTCAATTCAATTCAATTTTATTTATATAGCGTCTAATACAACAGAGTTGTCTCTAGACGCTTTCCAGAGAACCATACCCAGAACATGACCCCCGAGCAGTTATTACATAAACAATGGCAGGTAAAAACTCCCCTAGTAGGAGAAAAACCTTAAGCCAAACAGTGGCAAGGAAAAACTCCCCTTTAGGAGGGAAGAAACCTTGAGCAGGACCAGGCTCATAAGGGGGGACCCTCCTGCCGAGGGCCAGACTGGTGGGTCAGGGACGGCAACAGCACAGCAGGCAGGTGGAAGCAGCAACGGGATGACCAGGGGTGGGGACCGCAGGCCAGCACGCAGCTCCCGAAGCTCCGGCCCAATCAGCCAGTCCCAGGTTGGGGTGCAGGGTCGGGGAAAGGTTGAAAAGGGGCAGGGCCAGGGAGAGGAGTCTTGAGGGACGAACCTTCTCCCCCGCCCAAAAGGGGCTGTTACCCTGCCCCCCTCACTCCCACGCTGCAGGTTCCGGTGTCCGGCAAAGGATGCTGCAACATGGACAAAAGAGAGAAAAGGGAGGAGAAGGGGGGGCCAGCACAAGAAACTACAGGAGCGACTCTGACACACTCTTTCTTGATCTACATAAAAATCTCATGTGAAAAAGTCGCCTTAATTTTTTTAAAGTAGATCAAGCAAGATATTTTTACTGTGGTGTTCTACACAAAACAAATAAAGCATGTTTCATCTAAACGTTGGTCAATCTGCCCAATAGATTCAAATTGTTAAAGGAAAGGTAAATACAACAAGATCATTGCTTGTTGTTTGTGTGTAAATGAAAAGTGGCCTGGGATTACATAAATACTGCTTGTTAAGGAAAAAATGCACAATGTCTTGTTTTTTGAACCAATGCAGATTAAGTTCAAAACTAGATTTTCTCCATCTAAAGCAACAAACGTAATTTTTAATTGTTAATATCACAGATTTAAATATGTTATATTTACATGCGCTTAGATTTACTTTTTTCAGTGTGGGCTATAACTTTACCTGACGTGTCTGCAGTGAGCGTTTGGTCGCTAAGAAGGCTTTTGAGAGTGGCTCAGGGTGATCTCACATTTCCTTCTTAGTGAAGGATCTTCTTAAAGGAGCATGAGGCAGGATTGAGGCAGGATTTATGAAAGAAATTCGTATACGTTTTAAGTTTTCTAGTAATAATGTCAGATGAAGCGTTCCAAACCAAAAATAATGAGCCCTCTACCGTATCTCTCCGTTCCCTTGAACAGGCTGTGTGCTGCAAAATGTGCTGCAATTGTGAGGCCGAATTTCCCGCACTGTCCTGCGGATGTGACGTCACATGACGCTGCACGTGCCGGCTTCGCTGTTGGCTGCAGTACCCCCGACGGCCGTTGTGGTGAAGGGTGGCGCTATAGAGTCTCATTTCTTAAAAGGAGCCTCATGCTCCTTTAAGAACGACTCTGGGAAACACGTCTTTCTTTCACAGTGCTCACAGCGCGCTTAAGAAGTGCTTAAAGGTGACCTATTATGAAAAACACGTTTTTTCTTGTTTTAACATATATAAAGTGGTCTCCCCTCACCCTGCCAGCACAGGGGAGACAAAATACCATGAATTTCTGCAAGCTCTCTGACCCCCGCTGGACTGAGTCCCCCAGTGTCACGTGGCCTTTTTTTGAGCCATTCTGAATCTGCGCCTAGGGTGACGTCACCATAGGCGCTCATTTCCAGAGGTTCAGCCTCCGCTGCTGAAACCACGCCCACAACCAGCTCTCTGGCTCTGGCTGGAGCGGTCCATCCTTCAGCCAGTCGGATCCAGGTTAAATCATGCAGGTTCCCGGGTGATTTGGGAGCTGGGTCCTCGGGGGTCTGTCCCAGGCTGGACCAGCTTCACCCTTCGAGATTTTCAGCGAAATCTGTCGGTTTGATCCCCGATAACGGGCGATGCGCCGCGGATGCGCTCCGGAGCGGATCTGTGCGCCCGCCGTGGAGTTGCGGCGCCCGTCGCGCAGCATCCGCCGGGCAGATCCGGCTGAAATTCCGCTGGTCGGTCCCCGGGAGTCCCTGCTACCAGTCCAGGCGGGTTCCTGCGGTCCCGGCCGGTGGGAACCGGTCATATTTCCCGGTTAAAGCCGCGGTGATGCGCGCTGATCCAGCAGCGCTGCTCCCGGGCGCCTGGCTTGGCTCCGCGGCCAGCGTTCAGACTCCGCCGGGCAGATCCGGCTTAAATAGTGCATAAATGTTATTTATATACAACTCATATTTTATTTTTTTAACAATAAAGTTGCCATTTGTGAAAATTCAGTGTTGTATTTATTTACAGGCTCGGGCTGCTCTGGCGGAGCGAGGTTTATGCTCCTCCCCTGCTACACGTCATTCAGGGAGCCAATCAGCACAGAGCCTCATTATCATACCCCCCCCTTCCCTAAAAATGAGGCGCAGAAAAAGAGGTTAGAAGCGGTAAAACTAGTGACAGGGCCCACAGGCTGGATTTATGATTTATGTAGAAAAAACAAGCTTTAGATTGTTTTTAAGACATTCAAGGCCTGTTTAAAATATACATTAAATGCCATAATAGGTCTCCTTTAAGAAGTGCTTAAGAAGTGCTTAAGAGCTTCTTAACAAATCTGGAAAATGCGGCCAAAGACTGTTTCTCCTGGAGAGCTCTTGGCTGCTCCTCCTGGAAGGTAACTTGAAGATGCTGTCATTTAAATCAGTAACTATGAATACAGGTATCAACACTAGGAAAGGCTGCATTTCCTTTGAAAATAAAGGATTGGATACTGAAATGCTGAATGATGCTGTACTCTCTATTTCCTCCACCACTCCCTCTGTCTCTTTTCTCCATCACTCCGACCTTCTGTCTTTCTTCCATCACTCCCTCCGTCTCTCTTTCCTCCACCATTCCGTTCGTCTCTCTTTCTGCCACTACTCCCTCCGTCTCTCTTTCATCCATCACTCCCTCTGTCTCTTTCCTACACTTACCTCCTGTCTCTCTTTTCTCTATCACTCCCTCCTTTTCTCTTTCCTCCACCACTCCCTCTGTCTCTCTTTCCTCCACTAATCCCTCCGTCTCTCTTTTTTCCATCACTCCCTCCTTTTCTCTTTCTTCCATCATTCCCTCTGTCTCGCTTTCCTCCCCCACTCTCTGTGTCTCTCTTTTCTTCATCACTCTCTCTGCCTCTCTTTCCTCCATCACTCCCTCCTTTTCTCTTTCTTCCATCACTCCCTCTGTCTCTTTCCCACACTTACCTCCTGTCTCTCTTTTCTCTATCACTCCCTCCTTTTTTCTTTTTTCCATCACTCCCTCCACCTCTCCTTCCTCCATCACTCCCTCTGTCTCTCTTTCCTCCACCACTCCCTCCATGTGTTTCTTCTCCATCACTTCTCTTTCCTCCATCACTCCTCCTGTCTGTCTTTCCTCCACTAATCCTTCCATCTCTCTTTTTTCTATCACTCCCACATTTTCTCTTTCTTCCATCAATCCTTCTGTCTGTCTTTCCTCCACCACTCCCTCCGTCTGTCTTTCCTCCATCACTCCCCCGTTTGTCTTTTCTCCATCACTCTCCATCCGTCTGTCTCTAGGGGGATTTTGGTGCAGGATATATTGCTAAAAACAATTTTGATCCTTTTACACGCAAAAGATCATTAAAGATTCAACTAATTCCAGCCATTTTTCCAAGTCTTTATTTAAGTGCTGTTATAATATTTCAGTCTTATTCAGGTAAGTGGTTAAAATGTGTTTCTACAGAGGTATTAGAAACTATTTTCAACAACAGTTTTGCAGACGAAGGGACATCGTCTGTGCATTGTCCACCATTGCAGAGTGAAAGGGAGAGAAAGATAAAGAGACAAATCACACTTTTCCCTCTCTGGGAATATTAGAGATATTTACCAGAGCATATCCAATTAAAAAATAAAATAACATTTTATTTATATCAGAATCAGAATCAGAAATAAGTTTAGTGCCAAGTCGTTTAACACACGCAAGGAATTTGTTGTGGTGATTGGTGCAATACAAAGGAACAAATAACATTAAAAGAGAAAATGTACAACATGTTGGTTTTAAAGTGCCGGATTAATGAGTCTCTAGGTGACCTAGGATGTGCGTTAATGTGACGCATAAGGTCAGGATTGGAGTCATTACATTAATGTAACGTAGAGTGGGATGGAGGGCAGTCCGTGGTAGTCGGGGGAGAAGGGGGTCGGGGGTCTTGTTGATGAGGACAGCTGCAGTCGGGAAAAAAAAAAAGTTTTTATGGCGTGAGGTTTTGGTCCTGATGGACCGCAGCCTCCTGCCAGAGGGAAGAGTCTATATAGCGTCAATTACAACAGAAGTTGTCTCTAGGCGTTTCCAGAGACCCCGAGCAATTATTACATAAACATAACATAGACAATGGCAGGTAAAAACTTCAAAATTAAGGGAAAAAAACAGTCTGGCTCAGGAAACGTGACCATGGTTCATGTAGACATCGGTGGTGGGTAGAGGAGCCAAAACTTGTACTCAAGTAAAAGTACTGTTACTTCAGAATAATATGACTCAAGTAGAAGTAAAAAGTAGTCATCCACATAATTACTTGAGTAAAAGTAAAAAAGTACTTGGTGAAAAAACTACTCAAGTACTGAGTAACTGTTGAGTAACGTCTGATTTATTTTTTTTAACACAACCATTCAAACAGACAAAAGTACAAAATAATCATCTTCAGGCAAATTAAATCAATAAAATAATAAAATAAATTAAAATGAATAAAAAATAGCTTAAATTAAAATAATCTTAAACTAAATTCAAGTACTTTAATAAATAATAAAATAAATAAAATAATAACAGAATAAAAAAATAAATTAAGCACAAGTAGCACAAAATGTCAAGCCTTTGTACTTTTCTTTTTTAACCAGGAAGAACTAGAACAAACATGAACTCATAGAAACTCTGTGTGTGTTTGAGTCTGT
The DNA here is from genome assembly GCF_033807715.1 of Cololabis saira. NCBI lineage: Eukaryota > Metazoa > Chordata > Actinopteri > Beloniformes > Belonidae > Cololabis > Cololabis saira. The sequence goes on from NC_084609.1 coordinate 30,974,309, forward strand.
GTAAATGTGACAAAACATGCAAAAACAAACATTTATCCCAAAGAATCACCCAGTGATGTCATGAGATTGACGCGTACACGGATAAAAGGAATAAAAGAAAAGTAACAAGCTCAACGTAGCCTAATGTAGCGGAGTAAGAGGAACAGTTTCTTCTTCACAAATCTACTCAAGTAAAAGTAAAAAGTATAGTGATTCAAAACTACTGCTAAAAGTACAACATTTCCCAAAACTTACTCAAGTAAATGTAACGGAGTAAATGTAACTCGTTACTACCACCTCTGGTAGACATCGGTGGTGCACACAGGAGTGATCCAGAGAGTCCTGATCAAAAACCTATTTATTTTCTTAAGCTGGAGAGAATCCGGTTGGCATTAAGTGGCTGTTCTAATAAATTTCAACTATAGGGTCCATTTCTTCAACTTATTTTGAGGACAGATGTCCAATGTTTCCCTGATTGAAGTACTGGAGAGAGAGTGATGTTGTTGGGTATGGGTCTCTGTAAAGCGTCTAGAGACAACTCTGTTGTATTAGACGCTATATAAATAAAATTGAATTGAATTGTTGCAGACATGAAGGTAGTGTAATTCCTGATGTTTATGGATCTATCAGCCCACCACGAGCTGACGGATGAGGGCTGTGTTTATTGATTGTTCAGTTTGTTTTTAAGTTGTTTAAATGCTTTAATATAAAATATATATGTATTTCATGTACACACTTTGAAACCCCACATGTTGTCTTGTAATGCCCTGCTTGTTATACGTGTATTTTTCATGTTGGTAAGAAAAAAGAAAAAAAATGCTTCAATATGTGCATGACTACCTCACTTTAATTTTTTTTATTTTTCTTTTCTATAAAAGGTACTTTATATCATTTGATATATTTGATAAATGTTTGCAAAATCCAATAAACAAACTTGTTGAAAAAAACATGGAAACCATGAGAGACAGTAATCCAGTTCTTCTAAAACAAAAAAATAGTTTAAAACATAGTTACGGCCCGTCTTGGTTGAAGGCCCACTCACCACAGCAAGGTTCAGGCCAGGAGTGGGAACACATGAGAAAAAAACACAAACTTATCTAAGAAGGCCCAGCCAATAATAGGAAAATGGGACAGACTTGCTGTTCACAAATATAGACAGGTCATTTTATTTCTCCACAAATACTGAATATAGTGTGATCTGTGACTGTGGCGCCACCTAGTGGCTGCAGAGCTCCTGCACATCTGAATAGATCTGTCCATAATGCTGGTAAACTGCATGGCTGATAATGGACACAATTCAGTTTTCTTGTTTGGACACCAGTTGTGCTTTTTAACTGGTTCCTTTAAAAACCTGGTTCAATATTTAGATAACGTTTTATAACACTAACTGTGTAAAGAATGAAGACTAGAGTGTAAACTGACTTTTTGATTTGGTACATGTAAAAGACAACAATTAAAGAGAAGAAAACAAAACAAAACAAAAAACAAAGAATTTCACACTTGATATATTAATTACATGTGCAAAAAGGAGTAGGAAGAAGTGTAAACTTATTTAATCCTACCCCCATTCACTAATTTACTAACACGTATTTATAATAACTATAATTATACTCGCACACTGTACTCACACACTTATATGTACCTATACATACACATAGTATTTATATGTATTTGTACACACATGCCCAATTGCCCATATAAATATTTATATACTTATTTACACCATACTATCTCTATATTAACTCCATCTGCTCTATATCTATGTATATATCTACGCACGTATTCACACACACACATACATACACACACATATACAGTATATATATATATATATATATATACACACACACACATATAATTAGCTGCCCATTTCTGTACATAAATATACACAAACCTGCGGAACACCATAACAGACCCTTGACTGTTCTGAAGAAACCTCATGTACATGAACAAACTGGAACCTGTCAGATATGATTTAAACCAACGTAGAGCTGTCCCTTTAATCCCAACAACATGCTCTAACCTGTGCAGTAAAATGCTGATCTACAGTGTCAAAAGCAGCACTGAGGTCCAGTAGAACCAGTATGGATACTAATCCCTTATCTGAGGTCCAGTAGAACCAGTATGGACACTAATCCCTTATCTGACATCCAGTAGAACCAGTATGGACACTAATCCCTTATCTGACATCCAGTAGAACCAGTATGGACACTAATCCCTTATCTGAGGTCCAGTAGAACCAGTATGGACACTAATCCCTTATCTGAGGTCCAGTAGAACCAGTATGGACACTAGTCCCTTATCTGACGTCCAGTAGAACCAATATGGACACTAATCCCTTATCTGAGGTCCAGTAGAACCAGTATGGACACTAATCCCTTATCTGAGGCCATAAGGAGGTCACTCGTGACTCGAACCAGTGCTGTCTCTGTGCTATGATGCATTTTGAACCCTGACTGAAAGACTTCAAACAGATCATTTCTATACAAATAGTCACATAACTGGCTTGAAACTGCCTTTTCCAGAATTTTAGATACAAATGGAAGGTTGGAAATTGGCCTATAATTAGCTAAGGTGTCTGGGTCGAGAGAAGGTTTTTTAAGTAAAGGTTTAATTACTGCCACTTTGAAAACCTGTGGTACACATCCTTAACTTGGGATAGGTTGATTTGGTCCAGTATTGTCGTTGTTAGGCTCGAGGGAAGGAGGGCGGACCGAAATGCAGGACAACACAAGCAAGGTTCAGGTATAATAAAGTTTATTAAACAAAAGGCGCTCCACAGGAGGGAAGGAATGCAAACACAAAATCACAGATCGAAAAAAACGCGGCTGGAAAGTCCAACTAAAAGTGCAGACCGGAGGGAAGCTCACGGCTGGAAGATCCAAACAAAGGCGCAGACCGGAGGGAAACTCACGGCTGGAAAATCCAAACAAAAGGCGCAGACCGGAGGGAAACTCACGGCTGGAAAATCCAAACAAAAGGCGCAGACCGGAGGGAAACTCACGGCTGGAAAAAGTAATCCCAAGGACCCAGGAAGGGAAGGCCCACGAATAGGAGACCATGGAAGACCAGGAAACCGGGCAACATACAGGGCTCTGAGCTGGAGAAAATAATCCGACACCACAGCTTGTGGGAGGCAAGCTTAAGAGCAGACTGGGTGACGAGGCTGAGTGGTGTCAGGTGTGGGGACGAAGATAAGGATCAGCTGTGGTGCTCTGGCCAAGCCTGACCAGACTTTGGCGCCATCTGGTGGAGGAAAGGTGTGCCAAACCCTAACAGTCGTACCAATAAGAGAAAAAACATTTTTGAATAGTCGAGCCATCATTGTCCCTATACCCAAAAAGAACACAGTGAACTGCCTGAATGACTATCGCCCAGTTGCTCTCACCCCCATCATCGCTAAATGCTTTGAGAGACTCATTCACCCCTCCATCAAGTACGCCCTCCTTGCCAACCTCGATCATCAGTTTGCCTACAGAGCGATCAGGTCGACAGAGGATGCTGTCGTGATGGCGCTCCACACAGCCCTCACCCACCTGGAGCAAAGAAACACATATGTGAGGATGCTGTTTTTGGATTTCAGCTCAGCATTTAACACAGTCATTCACCACAGACTGATCCAGAAGCTGGGCAACCTGGGTTTAGGCAGGTCACTGTGTACATGGATCTATGACTTCCTGAGGAACAGACCCCAGTGGGTCAGGATGGGAGACCACACCTCCTCCACACTCACCCTGAACACTGGAACGCCACAGGGTTGTGTCCTCAGCCCTCTACTCTACTCCCTCTTCACCCACGACTGCTCCCCTATCCATCCAGACCCACCAGTCTGGCCCTCGGCAGGAGGGTCCCCCCTTATGAGCCTGGTCCTGCTCAAGGTTTCTTCCCTCCTAAAGGGGAGTTTTTCCTTGCCACTGTTTGGCTTAAGGTTTTTCTCCCACTAGGGGAGTTTTTACCTGCCATTGTTTATGTAATAACTGCTCGGGGGTCATGTTCTGGGTATGGGTCTCTGGAAAGCGTCTAGAGACAACTCTGTTGTATTAGATGCTATATAAATAAAATTGAATTGAATTTAATTGAATCCCACAAACACCATCATCAAGTTCGCCGACGACACCACCATTGTAAGGACTGATTTTAAGGACTGATTAAGAACAATGATGAGTCAGCCTACAGGGAGGAGGTCAAGCACTTGACTGACTGGTGCTCTCAGAACAACCTGGATCTCAACACATCCAAAACCAAGGAACTGAGTGTGGAATACAGAAGATTTAAGTCCGTGCTCCCCACCCTCGCCATCAGAGGAGAGGAGGTTGAGAGAGTGGAGAGCTTCAAGTTCCTTGGAGTCCATATTTCAGCCGACCTCACCTGGACCACCCACACCTCTGCTCAGCTGAAGAAGGCCCATCAGACTCTATTTTCTCAGGAAGAGAAAAAAAAGAGGAACAGTCTCAACTCCCCTGCCCGCTGCTGGCGAACTTCTACCGTGCGTCCATCGAGTCCATCCTGACCTACTGCTGCACAGTGTGGTCCACCAGCTGCACTGCTAAGGACAGGAAGGACCTGCAGCGTGTGGTGAGGACGGCGGAGAAGATCATTGGGACTACACTGCCCCCCTCAGAGACATCTACACTGGTCGACTTCAAAAGAAGGCCAGAAACATCAGCACTGACCCCACACATCCCGGACATGTCCTGTTCTCCCCACTCCCCTCTGGAAAAAGATATTGCACACTCAAATCCAGAACCACAAGACTGAGTAACAGCTTTTTCCATCAGGCCGTCAACGCCATCACCCCACCCCTAACCCAGCCCACCTGACATTGACTGACACCAATCCCCCAACCCCTCCCACACACATTCATACATGCACACACAGCCAAGTGCAATAATGCCCCTTGCCCACTCCAAGTTTTAGAATGTATTTATCTCTCGTCTTGCACTACATGTACAGTCTTTTTATATTACGGTTTTGTACAAGTGATTTTATTTATTATTCTTGTTTCTGTGTGTATTGATTCTTGCTGTGTGTTATGCTGTCAGGTGGAGCTGCTTAACAGATTTTCACAGTGATGTTGGAAACAATGTTTACAGTGACAATAAAGGATTTTATTCTATTCTATTCTATTCTAATGTGATGCTACTGTTGTAGTCCTGATGTCTTACACGCCTGCTGGATGTAGAAGTTGTCTTCTGAAGGAAACCTCTGATTCAGCTGGAGCACCGTCTGCTGCAGCTTTGCTACATAAATGTCCTCCTGAGTTTTGTCTATCATCTTCTAAGACACCACAGAGGACAGTCCACTCATAGCGTCGCTCTTCAGGTGAACACACGTGTAACACTTATCTGTGCTTTCACCCATCACCATTATTTCTCCAAACTGACAGCGACATGATGTTCTAGGCCTAGAAGACTGGGATATTCTCCACTTGGACACTGTGATGATGTTCATCTCCTGGTGGTGGAAAATGTGGATGATGTTGGACACAAGGGACAACCTTGGAAAACCTGGTGTCCTTGTCCAGGACAGTGAACATTCAGTATACATGAGTAAACTGTTGTAGCTTAAAGATTATATGATGTAATAGAGATCTGAGTGGACCAAACAAAGTGCCATAAGATCAAAAACAAGTTGTGCAAGTCCACTGTTTGAACTCAACTGCAGCTTTGTATTAATCAGTAGCAGCTGTTACCACTGAGCAATCACTTCCTTTTGCACTGAGCATCATTTAAAAGCAGCTCTTGCAGGATCAAATCATTGTCCCTGTGCTCTGAACCTTGCATTACACTCAATTTGTAAGGGCTGAAGCTAGGCTGGCATTGACGGTGTCTGTGTTCATTTGTTTCATAATGAGGTGAGTAAAATGCCATTGGGTTTCAGAACGCTGGTGTTGCTCTTGTAGATTTTCTTTAAAATGGTGGCTAGGATGAAAAGTTGTCTTTGTACCTCTAGTGACTTCATATTGGAAAGAGGTGGTGGCCTTACACATTTTGAGTGCATGTGTTCTGAACTTTGATCATACTTGCTCTGTATACAGGGTGTTGTGGACTTCTTTCCTACTGATTGGAAGCATCACCTGTGCTCCTCAAGGAGGTAAGCTGCCTTGAAATCCCCAACAGCAGTTGCATGTGAACTTGCAGTGTAACTGCAATTGCTGAAATCTCCTCAGGTAGTGACACCACATGGATGTACTTGACTTCAAACCAAGATCCAGCCAGGCCAACTCCTGAGAAACCCAGAGGACAAGCAAGTGGTTCTGGCACTTACCGGTTACCAGGCCTTCACTACAGCAGTGGCACAAACATCGCTGGAGCTGCTAGCCCTTCTGGTTCTGGGCCAGTGTCTTACAGCACCAACACTGCTGGAGGTGCAGGTTCCTTTGGTTCTGGGCCAGCATCGTACAGCACCAACACTGCTGGGGGTTCTGGGCCAGCATCTTACAGCACCAACACTGCTGGGGGTTCTGGGCCAGCGTCTTACAGCGCCAACACTGCTGGGGGTTCTGGGCCAGCGTCTTACAGCGCCAACACTGCTGGGGGTTCTGGGCCAGCGTTTTACAGCGCCAACACTGCTGGGGGTTCTGGGCCAGCATCTTACAGCACCAACACTGCTGGGGGTTCTGGGCCAGCATCTTACAGCACCAACACTGCTGGGGGTTCTGGGCCGGCATCTTACAGCACCAACACTGCTAGGGGTTCTGGGCCAGTATCTTACAGCACCAATACTGCTGGGGGTGCAGGCTCCTCTGGTTCTGGACAACATGTTGCCCAGAAGAGGCAGTCTGGTGTGCCGGGCAGCCAACAGCAGGTTGCAGAGGAGAGCTGGACCTCATCTGATGGGGAGGAGCCGGTCTTCACGCCTGTAAGTGACGAGGATCAAGTGTACGCTTACAAGTCTCGGTCCCGCTACAACAAGAACCGCTTCCTGTTCAGCCAGTCCAGCTACACCCAAACGGAACCATTTCACCCCCAGGAGCTAGTCTTCCCATACCCTGGCAAGACATCTCAACAAAGCAAGGGTGGATTCTGAACATGGGTCTGGTGAGGCTGCCTTCCTACTATGTGAACTTTGGTGCTTATAATGGCTGACTCATCTTTGTCTTCCAGGTCCTCATGTTCTAGAAGCGATGCGGCTTCCAGCTGACTAAATAAATGGCTTTTTAAGGAATTTGCACCGTCTTGTGGGAACTTTAATTTTCTGGCCTTTGTTTGCCACCAGTGAGATGGTGGAGCTTCTCCATGCCTACAAGTGCTTCAAGTTGTCAGACTTGACAGGCAGTCCTGCACGTTACCCTGCTTAGTAGACCTTGCAAGGTCTGCATGCCCGAGTCCAATGACTCTGGTGTTGGAACTAGCAGTTATGGGCAATCCTCAGACCTTACTTGCCCAGGCCTGGTGCCGTGTGTTAAAAAAGGTGCATGGATTTGACCCAAAACCCTTCCAGTTTTAGCCAATGCCAAATGTTCAGTTCTGGATTGCATGTGACACTGACTGCTCAATTACCACAACACTCAACCCTGGCTGATGCTAGGAGATAAACCTGGCTATAGCATCCAGGGAAATGTAACTACATGTGGGTGACTCAACCAGGATTGAAATATTGCACAGACAGCAACAAATATTCAATGAAGAGCTGCTGCATCCACAGGCGGTCTAAGGATGCTGTATTTCAACCTCCATCCCCCTCAAGTTGCTCCTTGCATGAAAGATGCTTGCTGGTGCTACACAATGCACATGACATTTTGATCCTAAAAGCAAATGTTGAACAGCGACACTAGTTTGCAGGTGCTTTATTTTTGTTCATGAGTAAACAAGTTATAGCACATGGGGAATCTGCTTCATATACTGCATCATTCAGGACTTGGTTAAGAATGCCCACCACTGTCAATGGTTCATAAGGCAAGTTTCCAGGACCGCACTGATAAACTCCCAGATCTGGTACAACTTTCAAACAGCTCAGCTGATGTATAAAGCCATATACCATACAGAAACTGTTTACTGGAGAGGGGATTATGATTACAGGGGAAACCTGAACATCAGAACCAGGAGTGTTGGAACAACCATGGAGAGTGTGTGTGCTTCAGTCAGTGGTATGAAGATGCTGTAAATAGGATTGTACATAAGAGTATGACTATATATTTTTAAGGGGGTGTGTTTGTGGAGTCACGTTGGACCTCTTTCGCTTTACAAGTTCCCTCTATGGTGGTCTGATTCATGGTTTGGGTTCCCTCAGTGGTCAAATTTGGTACCGCATGGTGGTGGGGCGGGGGTCTGGGGATCCTTGTGGACTTTGGGGGGTTTGCGTGGGGCACCATGCTGGCATGGGTGTTCAGGCCCTTGGTGGCGATGCTCTGGGTTTGGCTCTGGTGCCTCCCATCGCTGTTCATCGCTGCTGGGATGTCTGCACTGCCTGGTGGGGGTATGCCTATGCAGGGGTTGCAGGGTTTCTTCCGTTGTGTGGTGGAGAGGTCTCGGGGGCTGGAGAGGTGGGTGGGTGGTGCCTGGGTTGCCTCATGGGTATGGCTGTCAGGGGACTGGGTGCTTGTGTTGGTCTAGTATTTTGTGCCTGCCAACCAGGTCGGGGACATCCTGGTTCTGCTCTAGCACTGTCATTTTGGGGTGCTGGGTGGAGGCTGGTGGGGGAGACTGGACTTGGGTGGTTTTGGGGACGGAGCGCAGCATGGTGGGACTGTGGGGGGTTGGGTGTTCTCAGGGTGCACTGTACATGTGTGAATGTGTATGTGGCTGTAAATGTGTATGTGGGTCTGAATGTGCATGTCGGTGTGAATGTGTATGTGGGTGTAAATGTGGGGGTAATGTGTATTTGGGTGTAAACCTGTATGTGTCTGTAAATGTGTACGGGGGTGTAACGTGTATGTGGGTGCAAAAGGACACATCCAAGTGTATGTCATTATTCTGACATTTCCAGCGGCTCTTAAGGTGCTAGACATTTGGATCGTTTCAGGTCATTGCGTTCTGTGAGGGACATTTGAAAGGGAATGAGACTATTTGACCCTTGGTCTGGTTTATGAGGTCAAGGTAAGCCAGTCCTCTTTCATTTTAGGGCTTTTTTCTGTACTGGAGAACTAAATAACTGAGCCTGACCACAAAGAGACTGTTCTCAAGACCCATCACAGCTTTCAATCTTTTCTACAAATGACCCCAGATCCACATCATTAGGCACTGCACAAACATATAATCACTGACAATATAATAAAGGTAATAATAATTTCAAACAAGCAAACTGCTGTGGCTGAAAGATTACATGACGTAATAGAGATCTAAGTGGACCAAACAAAGTGCCATAAGATCAAAAACAAGTTGTGCAAGTCCACTGTTTGAACTCAACTGCAGCTTTGTATTAATCAGTAGCAGCTGTTACCACTGAGCAATCACTTCCTTTTGCACTGAACATCATATAAAAGCAAATCTTCCAGGATCAAATCATTGTCCCTGTGCTCTGAACCTTGTAAGGGCTGCAGCTAGGTTAGCATTGAAGGTGTCTGTGTTCATTTGTCTCATAATGAGGTGAGTAAAATGCCACCAGGTTTCAGAACACAGGTGTTGCTCTTCTAACTTTCCTTTTCTTTAAAAGGGTGGCTGGGATAAAAAGTTGTCTTTGTCCTTCTGACTTCATATTGCAAAGAGGTGGTAGCATTACACATTTTGAGTGCATGTGTTCTGAACTTTGATCATTCCTGCTCTGTATAGAGGGTGTTGTGGACTTCTTTCCTACTGATTGGAAGCATCACCTGTGCTCCTCAAGGAGGTAAGCTGCCTTGAAATCCCCAACAGCAGTTGCATGTGAACTTGCAGTGTAACTGCAATTGCTGAAATCTCCTCAGGTAGTGACACCACATGGATGTACTTGACTTCAAACCAAGATCCAGCCAGGCCAACTCCTGAGAAACCCAGAGGACAAGCAAGTGGTTCTGGCATTTACCGGTTACCAGGCTCTCACTACAGCAGTGGCACAAACATCGCTGGAGCTGCTAGCCCTTCTGGTTCTGTGCCAGCGTCTTACAGCACCAACACTGCTAGGGGTTCTGGGCCAGCATCTTACAGCACCAACATTGCTAGGGGTTCTGGGCCAGCATCTTACAGCACCAACATTGCTAGGGGTTCTGGGCCAGCATCTTACAGCACCAACACTGCTGGGGGTGCAGGCTCTTCTGGTTATGGACAACATGGTGCCCAGAAGAGGCAGTCTGGTGTGCCGGGCAGCCAACAGCAGGTTGCAGAGGAGAGCTGGACCTCATCTGATGGGGAGGAGCCGGTCTTCACGCCTGTAAGTGACGAGGATCAAGTGTACGCTTACAAGTCTCAGTCCCGCTACAACAAGAACCGCTTCCTGTTCAGCCAGTCCCGCTACACAAAAACAGAACCACTTCACCCCCAGGAGCCAGTCTTCCCATACCCTGGCCAGACCTCGCAACAAAGCAAGGGTGGATTCTGAACATGGGTCTGGTGAGGCTGCCTTCCTTTGGTGTGAACTTTGGTGCTTATAATGGCTGACTCATCTTTGTCTTGCAGGTCATGTTCCAGAGGCGATGCAGCTTCCAGCTGACTAATAAATGGCTTTTTAAGGAATTTACACTGTCTTGTGGGAACTTTGTAATATTCTAGTCTTTGTTTGCCACCAGTGAGATGGTGGAGCTTCTCCACGTGGAGTACCTCAAGTTGTCAGACTTGACGGGCAGTCCTGCACGTTACCCTGCTTAGTAGACCTTGCAAGGTCTGCATGCCCGAGTCCAATGACTCTGGTGTTGGAACTAGCAGTTATGGGCAATCCTCAGACCTTACTTGCCCAGGCCTGGGGCCTTGTGTTCAAAAGGTGCATGTATTTCACCCCAAACCCTTGCAGTTCTAGCCAATACCAAATGTTCAGTTGTAACAGATTGCGTGTGACACTGACTGCTCCATGACCACAACACTCAACCCTGGCTGCTAGATCAACCTGGCTATAGGATCCAGGGAAATGTAATTACATGTGGGTGACTCAACCAGGATTGGAATATTACACGGAGAGCAACAAATATTCAATGTAGCTGCTGCATCCACAGGAGGTCCAGGGATGCTGTATTTACACCAATCCCCCTCAAGTTGCTCCACAGTTCTGGCAAGTTCCTCCTTGCATGAAAGATGCTTTCTGGTGCGACACAATGCCCATGACTTTTTGATCCTAAAAGCAAATGTTGCTGAACAGCAACACTAGTTTGAAGGTGCTTTATTTTTGCTCATGAGTAAAGACGTTATAGCACACGTGGGGAATCTGATTTATATACTCCATCATTCAGGACTTGGTTAAGAATGCCCACCACTGTCAATGGTTCATAAGGCAAGTTTCCAGGATCGCACTGATAAACTCCTGTCCACTAAAACTCCCAGATCTGGTACAACTTCAAACGGCTCAGCTGATGTATAAAGCCAGAAACGACTACAAGATACCATACAGAAACTGTTTACTGATAGAGATGGGGTTATGATTACTGGGGGAAACCTGAACATCAGAAACAGGAGTGTTGGAACAACCATGGAGAGAGTGTGCGCTTCAGTCAGTGGTGTGAAGACACTGTAAATAGGATTGTACATAAGAGTATGACTATATATTTATTAGGGGGTGTGTTTGTGGAGTCACGTTTGATGTCCTTCGCTTTACAAGGTCCCTTTGTATGGTGGTCTGGTTCCATGGTGGTTTGGGTTCCCTCAGTGGTCCAAATTTGGTGCTGCATGGTGGTGGGGTGGGGGTCTGGGGATCCTTGTGGACTTTGGGGGGTTTGCATGGGGCACCATGCTGGCATGGGTGTTCAGGCCCTTGGTGGCGATGCTCTGGGTTTGGCTCTGGTGCCTCCCATCGCTGTTCATCGCTGGTGGGATGTCTGCACTGCCTGGTGGGGGTATGCCTATGCAGGGGTTGCAGGGTTTCTTCCGTTGTGTGGTGGAGAGGTCTCGGGGGCTGGAGAGGTGGGTGGGTGGTGCCTGGGTTTTCTCATGGGTATGGCTGTCAGGGGTCTGGGTGCTTATGTTGGTCTGGAGTTTTGTGCCAGCCAACCAGGTCGGGGACATCCTGGATCTGCTCTAGCACTGTCATTTTGGGGTGCTGGGTGGAGGCTGGTGGGGAGACTGGTTTTGGGGACGGAGCGCAGCATGGTGGGACTGTGGGGGGTTGGGGGTTCTCAGGGTGCACTATACATGTGTGAATGTGGGTGTGAATGTGTATGTAGGTATGAGTGTGCATGTCGGTGTCAATGTGTATGAGGGCATAGATGTATATGTGGGTGTAGATGTGTATGTGGGTGCAAAAGGACACATCCAAGTGTATGTCATTATCATTCTGACATTTCCGGCGGCTCTTAAGATGCTAGACATTTGGATCATTTCAGGTCATTACGTTCTGTGAGGGACATTTGAAAGGGAATGAGACTATTTGACCCTTGTTCTGGTTTATGAGGTCAAGGTAAGCTAGTCCTCTTTCATTTGAGGGCTTTTTCCCTGTACTGGAGAACTAAATAACTGAGCCTGACCACAAAGAGACTGTTCTCAAGACCCATCACAGCTTTCAAGCTTTTCTACAAATGACCCCAGATCCAAATCATCAGGCACTGCACAAACATATTATCACTGACAATATTATAAAGGTGACAATAATTTAAAATAAGCAAACTGTTGTGGCTGTAAGATTATATGATGTAATAGAGATCTGAGTGGACCAAACAAAGTGCCATGAGATCAAAAACAAGTTGTGCAAGTCCACTGTTTGAACTCAACTGCAGCTTTGTATTAATCAGTAGCAGCTGTTACCACTGAGCAATCACTTCCTTTGGCACTGAACATCATATAAAAGCAGCTCTTCCAGGATCAAATCATTGTCCCAGTGCTCTGAACCTTGCATTACCATCAATTTGTAAGGCCTGCCACTAGGCTAGCATTGAAGGTGTCTTTGTTCATTTGTCTCATAATGAGGTGGGTAAAATGCCATCAGGTTTCAGAACGCAAGTGTTGCTCTTCTAGCTTTTATTTTCTTTAAAATGGTGGTTGGGATAAAAAGTTGTCTTTGTACCTCTAGTGACTTAATATTGGAAAGAGGTGGTAGCGTTACACATTTTGAGTGCATATGTTCTGAACTTTGATCATACTTGCTCTGTATACAGGGTGTTGTGGACTTCTTTCCTACTGATTGGAAGCATCACCTGTGCTCCTCAAGGAGGTAAGCTGCCTTGAAATCCCCAACAGCAGTTGCATGTGAACCTGCAGTGTAACTGCAATTCCTGAAATCTCCTCAGGTAGTGACCCCACATGGATGTACTTGACTTCAAACCAAGATCCAGCCAGGCCAACTCCTGAGAAACCCAGAGGACAAGCAAGTGGTTCTGGCACTTACCGGTCTCCAGGCTCTCACTACAGCGGTAGCACAAACATCGCTGGAGCTGCTAGCCCTTCTGGTTCTGGGCCAGCATCTTACAGCACCAACATTGTTAGGGGTTCTGGGCCAGCATCTTACAGCATCACCACTGCTAGGGTTTCTGGGCCAGCAGCTTACAGCACCAACACTGCTGGGGGTGCAGGACAACATGGTGCCCAGAAGAGGCAGTCTGGTGTGCCGGGCAGCCAACAGCAGGTTGCAGAGGAGAGCTGGACCTCATCTGATGGGGAGGAGCCGGTCTTCACGCCTGTAAGTGACGAGGATCAAGTGTACGCTTACAAGTCTCGGTCCCGCTACAACAAGAACCGCTTCCTGTTCAGCCAGTCCCGCTACACCAAAACAGAACCACTTCACCCCCTGGAGCCAGTCTTCCCATACCCTGGCAAGACATCTCAACAAAGCAAGGGTGGATTCTGAACATGGGTCTGGTGAGGCTGCCTTCCTTTGGTGTGAACTTTGGTGCTTATAATGGCTGACTCATCTTTGTCTTGCAGGTCATGTTCCAGAGGCGATGCGGCTTCCAGCTGACTAAATAAATGGCTTTTTAAGGAATTTACACTGTCTTGTGGGAACTTTGTAATATTCTAGTCTTTGTTTGCCACCAGAGAGATGGTGGAGCTTCTCCACATGGAGTGCCTCAAGTTGTCAGACTTGACAGGCAGTCCTGCACGTTACCCTGCTTAGCAGACCTTGCAAGGTCTGCATGCCCAAGTCCAAAGACTCTGGTGTTGGAACTAGCGGTTATTGGCAATCCTAAGATGTTACTTGCCCAGGCATGGGGCCTTGTGTTCAAAAGGTGCATGGATTTCACCCCAAACCCTTGCAGTTCTAGCCAATACCAAATGTTCAGTTGTAACAGATTGCGTGTGACACTGACTGCTCCATGACCACAACACTCAACCCTGGCTGCTAGATCAACCTGGCTATAGGATCCAGGGAAATGTAATTACATGTGGGTGACTCAACCAGGATTGGAATATTGCACGGAGAGCAACAAATATTCAATGTAGCTGCTGCATCCACAGGCGGTCCAGGGATGCTGTATTTACACCAATCCCCCTCAAGTTGCTCCACAGTTCTGGCAAGTTACTCCTTGCATGAAAGATGCTTTCTGGTGTGACACAATGCACATGACATTTTGATCCTAAAAGCAAATGTTGCTGAACAGCAACACTAGTTTGAAGGTGCTTTATTTTTGTTCATGAGTAAAGAAGTTATAGCACACATGGGGAATCTGATTTATATACTGCATCATTCAGGACTTGGTTAAGAATGCCCACCACTGTCAATGGTTCATAAGGCAAGTTTCCAGGACCGCACGGATAAACTCCTGTCCACTAAAACTCCCAGATCTGGTACAACTTCAAACAGCTCAGCTGATGTATGAAGCCAGAAACTGTTTACTGATAGAGAGGGGGTTATGATTACTGGGGGAAACCTGAACATCAGAACCAGGAGTGTTAGAACCATGGAGAGAGCGTGCGCTTCAGTCATTGGTGTGAAGACGCTGTAAATAGGATTGTACATAAGAGTATGACTATATATTAAGGGGGTGTGTTTGTGGAGTCACGTTGGATCTCCTTCGCTTTACAAGGTCCCTTTGTATGGTGGTCTGGTTCCATGGTGGTTTGGGTTCCCTCAGTGGTCCAAATTTGGTGCCGCATGGTGGTGGGGCGGGGGTCTGGGGATCCTTGTGGAATTTGGGGGGTTTGCATGGGGCACCATGCTGGCATGGTTTTTCGGGCCCTTGGTGGCGATGCTCTGGGTTTGGCTCTGGTGCCTCCCATCGCTGTTCATCGCTGCTGGAATGTCTGCACTGCCTGGTGGAGGTCTGCCTATGCAGGGGTTGCAGGGGTGCTTCCGCTGTGTGGTGGAGAGGTCTCGGGGGCTGGAGAGGTGGGTGGGTGGTGCCTGGGTTTTCTCATGGGTATGGCTGTCAGGGGTCTGGGTGCTTATGTTGGTCTGGAGTTTTGTGCCAGCCAACCAGGTCGGGGACCTCCTGGTTCTGCTCTAGCACTGTCATTTTGGGGTGCTGGGTGGAGGCTGGTGGGGGAGACTGGACTTTGGTGTTTTGGGGACGGAGCGCAGCATGGTGGGACTGTGGGGGGTTGGGTGTTCTCAGGGTGCACTGTACATGTGTGAATGTGAATGTGGGTGTGAATGGGTATGTGGGTATGAGTGTGTATGTGGCTGTAAATGTGTATGTGGCCCTGAATGTGCATGTCGGTGTAAATGTGTATGTGGGCATAGATGTATATGTGGGTGTAAATGTGTATGTGGGTGTAACGTGTGTGTGTGGGTGCAAAAGGACAAATCAAAGTGTATGTCATTATTCTGACATTTCCAGCGGCTCTTAAGGTGCTAGACATTTGGATCATTTCAGGTCATTGCGTTCTGTGAGGGACATTTGAAAGGGAATGAGACTATTTGACCCTTGTTCTGGTTTATGAGGTCAAGGTAACCCAGTCCTCTTTCATTTGAGGGCTTTTTCCCTGTACTGGAGAACCAAATAACTGAGCCTGACCACAAAGAGACTGTTCTCAAGACCCATCACAGCTTTCAAGCTTTTCTACAAATGACCCCAGATCCACATCATTAGGCACTGCACAAACATATAATCACTGACGATATTAAAAAGGTGATAATAATTTCAAATAAGCAAACTGTTGTGGCTGTAAGATTATATGACGTAATAGAGATCTGAGTGGACCAAACAAAGTGCCATAAGATCAAAAACAAGTTGTGCAAGTCCACTGTTTGAACTCAACTGCAGCTTTGTATTAATCAGTAGCAGCTGTTACCACTGAGCAATCACTTCCTTTTGCACTCAACATCATATAAAAGCAGCTCTTCCAGGATCAAATCATTGTCCCAGTGCTCTGAACCTTGCATTACCATCAATTTGTAAGGCCTGCCACTAGGCTAGCATTGAAGGTGTCTTTGTTCATTTGTCTCATAATGAGGTGGGTAAAATGCCATCAGGTTTCAGAACGCAAGTGTTGCTCTTCTAGCTTTTATTTTCTTTAAAATGGTGGTTGGGATAAAAAGTTGTCTTTGTACCTCTAGTGACTTCATATTGGAAAGGGGTGGTAGTGTTACACATTTTGAGTGCATATGTTCTGAACTTTGATCATACTTGCTCTGTATACAGGGTGTTGTGGACTTCTTTCCTACTGATTGGAAGCATCACCTGTGCTCCTCAAGGAGGTAAGCTGCCTTGAAATCCCCAACAGCAGTTGCATGTGAACTTGCAGTGTAACTGCAATTCCTGAAATCTCCTCAGGTAGTGACCCCACATGGATGTACTTGACTTCAAACCAAGCTCCAGCCAGGCCAACTCCTGAGAAACCCAGAGGACAAGCAAGTGGTTCTGGCACTTACCGGTCTCCAGGCTCTCACTACAGCAGTGGCACAAACATCGCTGGAGCTGCTAGCCCTTCTGGTTCTGGGCCAGCACTTTACAGCACCAACATTGCTGGGGGTTCTGGACCAACATCTTACAGCACCAATATTGCTAGGGGTTCTGGGCCAGCATCTTACAGCACCAACACTGCTGGGGGTGCAGGACAACATGGTGCCCAGAAGAGGCAGTCTGGTGTGCCGGGCAGCCAACAGCAGGTTTCAGAGGAGAGCTGGACCTCACCTGATGGGGAGGAGCCGGTCTTCACGCCTGTAAGTGACGAGGATCAAGTGTACGCTTACAAGTCTCGGTCCCGCTACAACAAGAACCGCTTCCTGTTCAGCCAGTCCCGCTACACCAAAACAGAACCACTTCACCCCCAGGAGCTAGTCTTCCCATACCCTGGCAAGACATCTCAACAAAGCAAGGGTGGATTCTGAACATGGGTCTGGTGAGGCTGCCTTCCTACCATGTGAACTTTGGTGCTTATCATAGCTGACTCATCTTTGCCTTGCAGGTCCGCATGTTCCAGAGGCGACGCGGCTTCCAGCTGACTAAATAAATGGCTTTTAAATGAATTGAAACTGTCTGGTGGGAACTTTGTAATATTCTAGTCTTTGTTTGCCACCAGTGAGATGGTGGAGCTTCTCCATGTGGAGTATGTCAAATTGTCAGACTTGACAGGCGGTTCTGCACATTACCCTGCTTAGCAGACCTTGCAAGGTCTGCATGCCCGAGTCCAATGACTCTGGTTTTGGAACTAGCGGTTATTGGCAATCCTCAGACCTAACTTACCCAGGCCTGGAGCCCTGTGTTCAAAAGGTGCATGGATTTCACCCAAAACCCTTGCAGTTTTAGCCAATACCAAATGTTCAGTTGTACCGGATTGCGTGTGACACTGACTGCTCCTCCATGACCACAACACTCAACCCTGGCTGATGCTAGGAGATAGACCTGGCTATAGCATCCAGGGAAATGTAATTACATGTGAGTGACTCAACCAAGATTGGAATATTGCACAACGGCAACAAATATTCAGTAGAGCTGCTGCATCCATAGGAGGTCCAGGAATGCCGACTCCAGCGACCATAGTTAGGTGCATCCCGGGGGCCAGAGGGGTGACATTGTAGCAAATTTGAAGCTGCTGGCAAAGAGCAATCGTAAAGTATCAAATGTTGGATTTAATGACTCCAGTCTTCGGAAGTCACTAAACTGAATATTGTGTCAGTGTAACTACGCCAAAACCCTGTCGGACTCCGTAGGTTTCTCTGGTCCCCTCCCCAATCTGACCAGCGATGACATGTTTAGCCGCATGCTCTCGCTCCGCCGCTGGTTGTCTCGGTGGTGTTCAGAAAGAGACGTGGCCTTTATTGACAATTGGAAGACATTTTGGGGAAAGCCCGGTCTGAGAAGAGACGGCATTGATCCCACCCGGGATGGTGCAGCTCTTATTTCTAGACACTCCCCCTGGCAATCCATGGTCCAGGCCAGGATGCAGAGCTGCAGTCTTACACACTTCTCTGCTGCTTCTCGAGGACCAACGCCTGCCAATAAAACTGTAGGATTGCATTATGTAATTGGTCATTCTAACAAGGTGCCTAGCAAAATAGAATTGGTTGCAGTTCCCTGCCCTCAAAGTTCACCAAGTGCAGCGTTATAGAGGCGTTAATCAAAATAACCTTGTAAAAATTAAAACCAATGCACGTTTGGTACCAATTAGATGCGGACTAGTAAATATATGATTGTTAAGCTCAGAGTCTCTATTAAATGATCTAATTACAGAGAGCAGGAGTGATATTTTCTGTTTAACAGAAACATGGCTTGAGGAGGAAGAGTGTTAGTTTGAATGAATCAACTCCGCCCGGCTACTTTAATCATCATATTCCTCGAAGCACGGGCCGAGGCGGAGGAGTCGCAGCAATTTATAACTCCAGTCTCCAAACAAATACTGAACCTAAGTGCGATTATAATACATTTGAAAGCCTCACACTTAGTCTGAAACTCCTGAGATGGAAATCAGAGAAGCCAGTTTTGTTAGTGGTAGTGTACCGGCCCCCTGCTGGTGCTGATCTAGAGTTTCTGTCTGAATTTTCAGATTTTATATCTGGTTTATTGATCAGTACAGATAAATTCATCATAGTGGGTGACTTTAACATCAAGGATGTTGAAAGCGATAATCTTAAATTAGCTTTCAATTCTATTCTAGAATCGATGGGTATCTCACAAAAAGTAAACAAACCGACACACTGTTTTAATCATACCCTGGATCTCGTTCTCACCTACGGTGTTGAAACTGATGATCTGTTGGTGTCACCTGTAAACTTTCTCTTATCTGACCTCTATTTAATAACGTTTCAATTTAATATTGTTGATGTTGAAGCACAAAACATTAGTTATTTTAGCAGATGTTTGTCCGATGAAGCTATTGCTAAATTTAGGGAGGCCATTGCTCATCTTACCACAGTGGAAAATAGTGATGTAGTCGAGGCCAGTGACCTGGGTTCTACCTCTGCAGATGTTGATTTCCTTGCTAGTAACACTGCTGATTTGCTGCACTCAGATTTAGATGCAGTTGCTCCTTTGAAAAGGAGGGTTTCTAGCCACAGGAGCTTAACTCCCTGGTATAATTCAGATATCCGCATGTTGAAACCAAAAGTGCGTAAAATAGAAAGGAAGTGATACTCTTCTAAGTCTGTGGATTCCTATCGTGAATGGAAAGATAATCTAATAGTATATAAAAAAGCAATTATCAAAGTCAGAACAGCTTATTATTCAACGTTGATAGAGGATAATAAAAGTAACCCACGTTTTCTGTTCAGCACTGTAGCCAGGCTGACAAAGAGTCACAACTCTGTTGAGCCGTGCATTCCTGCAGCTCTCAGTAGTGAAGACTTTATGAGCTTCTTTAACAGTAAAATCATGAGAATTAGAGAAGAAATCAACCAGCCGGTTGTGGGCGTTTCTTCAGCTTTAGCGACTTCCCTAGGCTCTGACTTGACTCTAGACTGTTTTGATCCTATAGACCAGGGGTTCCCAACCTTTTTTGAGCCAAGGACCAGCAGAAGTATAAACAAAAAGCTCAGGGACCGGTTGACAATTTATGTCAATTTTAATAAACATTTCAGAAAAAAACAATGCATTTTAAAATGCAGGCTATCATCAGCGACGTTAGCTGAGGTTGTGGCCTTTAAAACTTGCTTCTGCAAATCTAACTCACGTTTTTTCCTTTCGAAAAAATCCACTGGTTTGTCTTTGAGAGAAGGATGTTTTGTATTTAAGTGTCTTTGAAGCTTAGATGGCTTCATTGCTTCGTTGGCGAGCGTTTCTCCACATAAAATACAAAGTGGGTTTGGCGCCTCCAAATCGCCAATTGCAACAAATCCATATTTTATATACATAATGTCGTACTTGCGATTAAAGCTTTTGCTTTTCTTTTTGGTAGGATTTTCCACTTGTTCATCACTATTTCTTTTACTCGAACAACCAGTAAAGAAACGACTCATGGAGGTTTGCTGAGGTCCGCTCATCTCTGCAGCTGACTGTACCTAACCTGCATACAGCACCTGTGCATGGCGCTGTTCAGTCTGGTCGGGTACCAGAACTTATTGTCCGCCAAGCCATGACAGGGCTGCCACTCAAAGAAACACATTTCGATTTATACAAGATTTGGATGAAATTATATGACAAAAAAATGTAAAAATTGTTTTCTTAAATTTAGTATGAGGTTGCTTTAATTATGTGGCAAATGATAATAAACACGAGAAAGATGGGTACTTCAATGAAAAATAGAACAATTTTCACCTGTTTCAAGTAGATTTTCACTTGAAATAAGTAGAAAAATCTGAGATTTTTTTGCTTGTAATGAGAAGATAAATCTTGTTCCACTGGCAGATTTTCCTACTTATTTCAAGTGAAAATTGACTTGAAACAGGTTAAAATTGTCAAATGAGTTATTTTTCTGGTGATGACTCTAAATGTTGAAATTGCAGTAAAACCACATTCATTGATGAAATGACATAAGGGATGGAAAGGAGGGATGACAGTTTTACAGGGGGGATGATTTGGACCATTTTTATTTCAGGGGGGATGATTAGGACCGTTTTTATTTCAGGGGGGATGATTAGGACCGTTTTTATTTCAGGGGGGATGATTAGGACCGTTTTTATTTCAGGGGGGGATGATTAGGACCGTTTTTATTTCAGGGGGGGATGATTAGGACCGTTTTTATTTCAGGGGGGATGATTAGGACCATTTTTATTTCAGGGGGGATGATTAGGACCGTTTTTATTTCAGGGGGGATGATTAGGACCGTTTTTATTTCAGGGGGGGATGATTTGGACCGTTTTTATTTCAGGGGGGATGATTAGGACCGTTTTTATTTCAGGGGGGATGATTAGGACCGTTTTTATTTCAGGGGGGATGATTAGGACCGTTTTTATTTCAGGGGGGGATGATTTGGACCGTTTTTATTTCAGGGGGGATGATTAGGACCGTTTTTATTTCAGGGGGGATGATTAGGACCGTTTTTATTTCAGGGGGGGGTGATTTTGACCGTTTTTATTTCAGGGGGGATGCTGGCTTTAGTTCTTCTGAGGAGGAGACGAGCAGCAGCAGCAAGGAGGGTCCATGAAATCCTCATGAGAAGAAAGGATTCGGGGGAATCCAGGCTCGTTGGAGCTACAGCTCCATAATGACCAGGTCTACTTCAGATTGAACAGGGAGCAGTTTGACAGCCTGTTGGGGAGTGGGTCCTCAGCAGGATGACAACCATCTTCTCTCCTATTGGTCGCACCGAGATGCCCTCACAGCGCGGTGAAATTAAAAAATGTTCAATTCAGGCGCAGGCAGGTGAAACGCCCGTGGCAGGTGGACTCTCGCGCGCCGCCAAGCTCGCCAGCAGAGCGCGCTGCTCTTGTGCCGCGGTAGCACATACACAATGAATGGGAAAGCCGGCGGCGGTCGCCGCTTTGCGCCCTCTGTGAAAGGGGCTTAATACTGTTGGCCCCTGAAGGTTACATTTGGCCCCATAATGGCCCCTGTTTCAGAAAAATCCTAGAAACCGCCAGTGCCAAGTTTTGTTACCCGCAGCTGCGCTGAGACGCAAAAAAAAAAAAAAAAAAAAAGAAGCTGCGCTGAGGCTGAGACCCTGCCGTGCAGCGCTGCTCTCGGCAGAGATTGTATGAAGTGAAGTGAAGTGAGATGCCTCACTCCATTGGGAAAAAACGTCTGGTGACAATTGCCGACAATTTTGATTGTCGACAACGTCGACGAATCGTTGCAGCCCTAATTATGATCGGAACACAAGCCATTCCACGGCCCGGTAGTAACGGCTCTACGGACCGGTACCGGTCCGGGGACCGGGGGTTGGGAATCACGGCTATAGACCTCCCTGAGCTGACTTCACTCGTCAATAGAGCTAAATCAACCACAAGTATGTCAGACCCCATCCCGACTCGACTATTCAAAAATGTTTTTTCTCTGAACCAGATCAACTTATCCCTAAGTTTAGGATATGTACCACAGGTTTTCAAAGTTGCAGTAATTAAACCTTTACTTAAAAAACCTTCTCTTGACCCAAACATTTTAGCTAATTATAAACCAATTTCCAACCTTCCATTTGTATCTAAAATCCTAGAAAAGGTAGTTTCAAGCCAGTTATGTGACCATTTGTATAGAAATGATCTGAAGTCTTTCAGTCAGGGTTCAGAATGCATCATAGCACAGAGACATCACTGGTTCGAGTCACGAATGACCTTCTTATGGCCTCAGATAAGGGATTAGTGTCCATACTGGATCTACTGGACCTCAGATAAGGGACTAGTGTCCATACTGGTTCTACTGGACCTCAGATAAGGGATTAGTGTCCATACATACATATGAATACTAGTATTATATTGAGATTCAACAGCAAGTATTGCAGCTAATGATGCTGTAAGGACCAATCAGCTCCCAGAATGCTGATAGAACTGCTTTCAGAAACATCATGGGTCAGAATTACCAAACAGATCCAGGACAGAAAACAGAGACGTATGAAATCGCTTTAAGTTGTTCCCAGATTCCGGTTTTATTTTTTTCAGTCTTTTTCGTGTTTTTAATTTTTGAGAATTTAGTTTTTAGCATTTTATGCAAATGTAACCCCAAGACAGTATATAAAGTAATGAAATATAGACAATGTATGCAATTATAACTGAAAACCATGTTTTAATACCTTTAAACATATTTAAAGGCAAAAACATGGCACCAGTTATTCTTGTGTCCAACAAAACATTCCTTTTTTGGGCAAAACAGAAAAATACCAAAAGTTGTAATGGAATGATGGAGAAAAAAAAAAGAAGATCTTTAGACATACGAATCGATTTTTAGGAATTAATATATGAGGATCTATTTAGAATCTCTGCTAGTCCTGGTTTCAGTCTCAAGTAGGACTTGTTGAAGCCATCCAGATGAGGGTCGCCTGGAAATCTGCTTGGATGATCACTGAATATGGTTCAAACAACAACAACAACAGCTCCTGTAAATTAGATGTAAATTAGATTGAAACTGAAATAGAATATAATCATATTCAACATCTATTACAAACTGTTTCTAGGAACTGGTTAGAGACCAAGAACTTGACCTCTCCACAAACATTAAAGAAACAGTGACAAATTGAAAAAAAAAAAAAAAAGTATCTGGTCCAGAACAATGAGACTTAATTTCTTTACAAATGTCTTTATTTTTCAGTAGAATTTAGTTGAGTGCAAAGAACAATGTGTTAAACATCTGACGAGCTCTTAACTAGAGAAAAGGTTCAACCCCCATCTACCTCCCTAACGGTACCGGTTCCTGTCCAAGTGACGTGATTTCCTGAGGTCCAGTTTCAGGATCTTCTGATGTGGCAGCATCTTCATCGTGGATGTAAGGGAGGATGAACCCACGGTGGCATGTCTGGTTTTGCTCTGTTCTCTCTTCTGAAGATGTGGCGCTTACATCTTGGCATACTTGTTCCCTGATTGTTCTCGTGCACTGCAATAGCTCAAAATCTTAACAAGAATATTTGTCTTATTTCTAGTTAAAATGTCTCATTTTTATTCAAAAAAATCTCACTACACTTAAAACAAGACTCATCACTGGAAAAAACAACAATTTCCACCTGTTTCAAGTAGATTTTCACTTAAAATAAGTAGAAAAAATCTGCCAGTTGAACAAGATTTTTTTGATTGTAATGAGAAGATAAATCTTGTCCCACTGGCAGATTTTTCTACTTATTTCAAGTGAAAATTTACTTGAAACAGGTGAAAATTGTCAAATAACAAGTTATTTTTCTGGTAACGACTCTTGTTTTGAGTGTAATGAGATTTTTCTGACAAAAAATTTGACATTTTAACTAGAAATAAGACAAATATTCCAGGTAAGACTTTGTTTTTGCAGTGTGATGTGTTCCCATAGGGACGTGGCGGGAGCATTGGTACCGGACCTGTCGTCAGCGGTGGACCCCCTTCCTCCTGCTGCTGACCCGTGTCCACAGGCTGCGGGCTGTCTGGGCGATGGTGGCCCCGCGGGGCAGGCGGAGCCCCTTCAGCGGCTCCCTGATGCAGGACAGTGCCCCCCCGTCAGCAGGTCTCCCCAGGTTCTCCAGAGAAATGTAGTTGATCCTCCGAAGCTGCTTGCTGTAGTAGTTTCTGAGGTGGCAGAGCTCCTCGGCCGCCGTGTCGGAGATGATGGAGGCCTGCGAGGGGGAGCTGGGGACGGTTGGGGGGGGACTGGTACCTGGTGAGCTCGCGCCTGCCTCCCCAGCAAGTTTGCCCTGTGGTGTCCGACTAGGGGGAGTTCTGTGTTTGGAACAATGGCGTGATCTTCCACCATGTGCTTCATTAACTTCAACTTCCACCTGAATGGTGTGGTGAGATGCGATGCATTTCCTCTGGACCTCCCCCTCCTGCTCCTCCCGCCGGCTGACCGACCGCAGGTCACGTTTCCTGGACAGGTTCCTCTGCTGCTTAAATACCTTCTGTTTAGGTAGCGGGGGGTGGGCCTTCTCCGCAGTGCAGGAGTCTGAGGTCACGATGGGCTTGTCCTGTAACCGTGACAACCATGACACAAGTGTAAGTAGAGAGCAGTTGACATGAAACATCACAAGAACAAAGCTGTTTGTTAGTGAATGAGTGTGAGCTGGAGGGACAGGTTTGCTAGTGAACGAGTGTGAGCTGGAGGGACAGGTTTGCTAGTGAACGAGTGTGAGCTGGAAGGACAGGTTTGCTAGTGAATGAGTGTGAGCTGGAAGGACAGGTTTGCTAGTGAATGAGTGTGAGCTGGAAGGACAGGTTTGCTAGTGAATGAGTGTGAGCTGGAAGGACAGGTTTGTTAGTGAATGAGTGTGAGCTGGAAGGACAGGTTTGTTAGTGAATGAGTGTGAGCTGGAGGGACAGGTTTGCTCGTGAACGAGTGTGAGCTGGAGGGACAGGTTTGTTAGTGAACGAGTGTGAGCAGGAGGGACAGGTTTGTTAGTGAACGAGTGTGAGCTGGAAGGACAGGTTTGTTAGTGAATGAGTGTGAGCTGGAGGGACAGGTTTGCTCGTGAACGAGTGTGAGCTGGAGGGACAGGTTTGTTAGTGAACGAGTGTGAGCTGGAAGGACAGGTTTGTTAGTGAATGAGTGTGAGCTGGAAGGACAGGTTTGTTAGTGAATGAGTGTGAGCTGGAAGGACAGGTTTGTTAGTGAATGAGTGTGAGTTGGAGAGACAGGTTTGCTAGTGAACCAGTGTGAGCTGGAGAGACAGGTTTGCTAGTGAACGAGTGTGAGATGGAGAGACAGGTTTGTTAGTGAACGAGTGTGAGCTGGAGGGACAGGTTTGCTAGTGAACCAGTGTGAGCTGGAGAGACAGGTTTGTTAGTGAACGAGTGTGAGCTGGAGGGACAGTTTGCTAGTGAACGAGTGTGAGCTGGAGGGACAGGTTTGCTAGTGAACGAGTGTGAGCTGGAGGGACAGGTTTGTTAGTGAACGAGTGTGAGATGGAGAGACAGGTTTGTTAGTGAACGAGTGTGAGCTGGAGGGACAGGTTTGTTAGTGAACGAGTGTGAGCTGGAGGGACAGGTTTGCTAGTGAACGAGTGTGAGCTGGAGGGACAGGTTTGCTCGTGAACGAGTGTGAGTTGGAGGGACAGGTTTGCTAGTGAACGAGTGTGAGCTGGAGGGACAGGTTTGCTAGTGAACGAGTGTGAGCTGGAGGGACAGGTTTGCTTGTGAACGAGTGTGAGCTGGAGGGACAGGTTTGTTAGTGAACGAGTGTGAGCTGGAGGGACAGGTTTGTTAGTGAACGAGTGTGAGCTGGAGGGACAGGTTTGCTCGTGAACGAGTGTGAGCAGGAGGGACAGGTTTGCTCGTGAACGAGTGTGAGCTGGAGGGACAGGTTTGTTAGCGAACGAGTGTGAGCTGGAAGGACAGGTTTGCTAGTGAACGAGTGTGAGCTGGAGAGACAGGTTTATTAGTGAACGAGTGTGAGCTGGAGGGACAGTTTGCTAGTGAACGAGTGTGAGCTGGAGGGACAGTTTGCTAGTGAACGAGTGTGAGCTGGAGGGACAGGTTAGTTAGTGAACGAGTGTGAGCTGGAGAGACAGGTTTGCTAGTGAACGAGTGTGAGCTGGAGAGACAGGTTTGTTAGTGAACGAGTGTGAGCTGGAGGGACAGGTTTGTTAGTGAACGAGTGTGAGCTGGAGAGACAGGTTTGCTAGTGAACGAGTGTGAGCTGGAGAGACAGGTTTGTTAGTGAACGAGTGTGAGCTGGTGAGACAGGTTTGTTAGTGAACAAGTGTGAGCTGGAGGGACAGGTTTGTTAGTGAACGAGTGTGAGCTGGAGGGACAGGTTTGTTAGTGAACGAGTGTGAGCTGGAGGGACAGGTTTGTTAGTGAACGAGTGTGAGCTGGAGAGACAGGTTTGTTAGTGAACGAGTGTGAGCTGGAGGGACAGGTTTGGTAGTGAACGAGTGTGAGCTGGACGGACAGGTTTGTTAGTGAACGAGTGTGAGCTGGAGGGACAGGTTTGCTAGTGAACGAGTGTGAGCTGGAAGGACAGGTTTGTTAGTGAACGAGTGTGAGCTGGAGGGACAGGTTTGTTAGTGAACGAGTGTGAGCTGGAAGGACAGGTTTGCTAGTGAACGAGTGTGAGCTGGAAGGACAGGTTTGTTAGTGAACGAGTGTGAGCTGGAGGGACAGGTTAGTTAGTGCACGAGTGTGAGCTGGAGAGACAGGTTTGCTCGTTAATGAGTGCAATTAAAATCAGTCAATCTTTATAAAACTACTACAAATGATGTTTAGTTTAAAGTTATCAAGCGGATTATTGGCTGTTTTTCACAACAGTGTTTTAGGACTATTTGGGGTCTCGTGGGGTAAAGCTGCACATTTGAACTGCTTCATGGTTAAATTAAGTTATAATGAACAAAGTCATTTCATGTCCTTTTAACATGTTCATAATGTTTAAATCCTTTCATCATGAAGTAAAACTTCTCCGTCTATCAGTTTAAACACAGTACACTATTTTTAACGTTAAAGTAGATTACATTAAAGTTTACTGTTGCTGCACGTGTCACAAAGCAAAGGAATACAAAAATAACGCCAAATACTCTTCTTATTCCTGTTTTTCATGCAAACAAAAACTCTTGTATAAAAATATCAGTGACTTGTTCAGTGAAATCCTGACTTCACACCTAAAAAACATCAAGACTTTATCTTCACAAAACTTTTTCTCATTAAAATAGCTTTCTTGCAATGACTGTTTTTTTTCTCTTCGCAATCATAAGTTAATTTCCCTCAAACGCTAATTTAATTATTGAGACTATTGAGACATTTTTCTCACAATGTTACATCTTTGTTCTGACATAATTTTATCACATTGTAAATTGTCTGTCATTGTTACGACATTTCTCATAACTTTGACAGTTTTTTTTTTATTTAAAAGTGGTAAAGCTATAACTTAATCCTTACAACATGTTTGTTATTTAACAACTTTGTTCTTGAATTGTTTTTTTCTCATTACTCTAACATGACCCTAAATGCCATCACGAGTTGATAAAACCATCATAAATTCATAAAATAGCAATAAAATCATCAAAAGTCCAGGAAAATCTCTAAAATACTAACAATAAATCCAAATAAAGACATCACTTTAACGATACTGTAGAGTTTGTCAACTCCAGAATTCTGAATCTAGTGCACATGCTGTCGTAGTTTTTCTACGTCTGTGGAGAATCCCATTGATGAATAATATCAAACATGTTTTAATAACGTCCAAGATCCTTCATCACAGGGACATAGAAATGTGAAGTCATGTAAATTTACTCAGTGGTTCGGACGTTTTACTAGATGTCCCCATACAGAAACTAGGACTACGGAAGAGTATCAGGGCCATGCAGGAGAAAAAATATTTGAGAGGGGAAGATTTTTTTTTATTGTGCACTTCGAGAAAAAAGTCGAAATGTCGAGAGAAAAGTCGAAATGTCGAGATTAATGTTGAAATATAATTTCAAGAATAAAGTCGAAATTTCGTGAATAAAGTCGAAATTTCACCTTTTTCTCAACATTTCAACTTTATTCACGAAATTTGGACTTTTTTCTCGAAATTGTACTTCAACATTAATCTCGACATTTCGACTTTTTTCTCAACATTTCGACTTTATTCACAAAATTTTGACTTTTTTCTCGAAATTGTACTTCAACATTAATCTTGACATTTCGACTTTTTTCTCGAAGTGCATAATGAAAAAAAAATCTTCCTCCTCTAAAATATTATTTTTATTTTTCTCCTGCCTAATACTACTTTTAAATATTCCATACTAGAACAATTAAAAAAAAATATTTAATCAAACAAAGCATTATTTTTATCACCCAAACCTGCTGGTGAGGAGAATCTTAAAGCGTTTAACATTGAAAGGGAAGAGCAGACGTCAGAGGGAAGCAGGAAGTGAAGGTGCAGAGATGAAAGGGTGGACTGTACTTTGTCGGCTGGTCTTGTGGGTGGGAGGGGCTAGGAAAGCTGGCTCTTGACTTTCTTGGATGAGGTGGAGTCTCCAGCGCTCTGAACTGATCTCTTTCCCTCTCTGGACTTGCCACTTGCAGCTTTTACCTGCAGGTCATTGACAAGAGTCTTTACCTGACAGAGTTCACACCTGCGAGCAGGTAACAACGGAGACATCCTCATCACAACTCCTGATCGGGGAGCAGAGCCTCCATGCTGCTCCGTCTCCATCTCCACTGGTCTAAGTGCTCTTCAACCCGCTGACAGAAACCACTACATCTGACTGGAACGTGTCACTAAAGTCTGGGAACGCTGGAAACGTTCCACAGGAAGCTGCAGAAATACACAGGACCTCCTAGAATACTTCATCAATCCCTGGAGGGATATTCATTCTTCACTTAATGTAATGTATTTACATCTGCTACCATAAACCCCTTATGAAAATAATCCTAATCCTCCTTTGGTGCTCTAGAAACCAGCACAGGAAGCTACACAAGTCTAATGGCGCTTTTCCACTAGCACCTACTCAGCCCGACTCGCCTCGGTTTGGTTTGGTTCTTTCCCACTAGGGGTCTAATGGCCCTTTTCCACTAGTCCCGCCTCAGCTCGGTTCTACCCGCCACGGCCCCGTCTTGCGCTTTTGCACTAGGGCTGAGACGGGTAGAGCCGCTCCAAGCCGATACTTTTTCTGTAACCATTCCAGCGAGGTTCTATCCGGGTCGAGTCGGGACTATTTCTGACGTCACCACCCTCCACGCCTCTGATTGGTCGGGGGGCGGGGGCATCAGATGTTTGAATCAGGAAGCGGGAGTCAGAGCGAGAGCAGCTCGCGGCGATTTTATTATAAAGCGCAAACGTCTGTTTCATGATCCAACTCTGAGGTGCAGATGTTCATAAACCTGGTGCTGAAGAGAGAATTAAAAAGGGATGTAGACGGGCTGTTTTACTCTCAGCTGCTCGCGGCTCCAGCTGATTCCTCATCTGCACCGACACGAACAAAGGTGTTGCGCAATCGAGTACGTCACAGCAGCTTCACCACAACCTGCCCACTTCTCCCCTGGTTGTGGAAAAACAAACGGGGACAAAACGGGTGGAGCCGCGCCGCGCCGAGCCGCGCCACGCCGAGCCGCGCCACGCCGAGCCGGGCGAAGGCGGTACTAGTGCGAAAGAGCCATAACGTGCCAAATAGATACTTTTCTGTAACTATTCTGCCGCTATTCAGCGGCTGAGTCGGCTGTATCTGACATCATCACACTACAGGCCACCGATTGGCCGGGGGGTTGGAGTCAGACGTCTGAGTCAGGAGGAGGAAATCAGAGAAAGAGACTCTGACGGATTCTTGTTCATTTTATTTAACAGGCAATGGCAGCAAAAGTCTGTTTGATGATCCAACTCTGAGGGTCAGATGTTCATAAACCTGGTGCTGAGGAGAGAATTAAAAAGGGATCTAGACGGAGATAAGGAACAACCAGATCCACCAGGAGCTCTGTCTCTTCATAGCTGCTCACGGCTCCAGCTGACTTCAGCAGCACAGAGACAAACTAAAAAAATTAAAAAGCGTCACCGCTTGAAGCTTCTCTCACTCTCATTTTTTAACTTGATATCAAACACAAGCCACAGATCCAGCAGCACATTTATCATCTCCTCCAGGTTCTACATCTTTAGTGTTGTTGTCTTCTTTGTTTAGATCACACAATCAAATACGTCACAGCAGCTTCACTCCAACCTCCTACTTCTGATCTGGGGGTTGAAAATAAACGAGGGCGAGGCGAGTAGAGTGGAGTCGAGACTGAGTAGGTACTAGTGTAAAAGCGCCATAACTTCCTGTCTGGAGTGTGCAGGTGGGGCAGCAGCAGGTGTGATGTTGGGCTCTACCAGCCTTATCCTGTGCTGGGACATGCTCATTATTTCAGGCTGCTGTCTCCAGATGTGGAACGAACAAAAAGGTAACATGAACAACCTTAAACATTTAAGGATGAGTCACAGGTGGGAGGACTTCAGCAGCTTTACAGAAAACAGAGAAAAACCACAAAGACAGTTAAGAGCCAGAACTGCAGAACTCCTGGATGACCAGCTGTTGGTGGGAGGAAATGTAGGATTTTACTGCATAAACTGAACATCTGGAGATGGTTCAGTTTCCAGGTCAGAAATACACTGAACTGACTCACCGATCGCATGTATGACAAAGATCTGGACTTCTAATGCGTTTCAATGTCAAATATAAATGTCGTTGATTAAAATAAGTGAAGAAATGACCAGTGGTATGGGATCAGTGTTGAGTATCTGCTGACCCCAGAAAGAGAATGTCTGCTGGAACGTGTACTAGAACATCTAATACAAGGTCTCAACAGTCAACAGTGACTACGTTTACATGCTGTCAAAATTCAGGTTATTGCTAATATTCCGGTTACTGAAACATTGGGAATATTCCGTTTACATGGGAATTTATCATTTGGGATATCTGGATCAAACCAGTGACGCACGGAGAACATCATGACGCAATTACCGTCATTTCCGCTTCTTCTTCCTGTATCCAAATTCAAAACAAATGCTGCTTCGTGCAACTTTTCTCTCACCTTCTTGTAAATCTTCTATCCCGGTACTTTCTACCGTCTACAAATGCAGAAATGTTCATATCCTTCATTACATTTATGAAGTGATTAGTCTCCTCCTGGTCTTGGTTTCTCCGTGTTTATAAGAACTTCCTGGACTCAAAAGATCAGGATTCCTTGTGAACAGAGCATGTGCAGAAAACAAATCCCTGTTCCGTTTGATGGGGATATTCCGTTTGGTGTTTACATGACCCAATATTCAGGTTTTAAAAGGAGTAACCCAGGGCTCATATTGGGGTTTTTAAAAACCGGAATATGAGCAAATTCGGGTTATTCAAAGGGGTTATTGGTGTTTACATGGCCGTGCAAAACCGGGTTACTGCTTATATTCCGGTTTTGAAAGGGTTATTGATGCATGGAAACGTAGTCATTGTCTACTACAAGCTCTCTAAGATAAGACAAGATAGCCTATGTGAACATCCTTTAGAATGCCTCTAAAACGCCTCATACATTGTCTCAAGAACGTCTATAGGAACATCTGTTAGAATGTCTCCAGAGTGTCTACTAGAAGGTCTCTAGAACATCTACTAGAAAATCTACTGGAACGCCTGTTCAAATGTCTGTAGAACGTCTAGATCAGGGGTCTGCAACCCAAAATGTTGAAAGAGCCATATTGGACCAAAAACACAAAAAACAAATATGTCTGGAGCCGCAAAAAATGAAAAGTCTTGTATAAGCCTTAGAATGAAGGCAAATGGTGAAATGTCGAAAAAAATTCAAAATGTCGAGAAAAAAGTCGAAATTTTGAGAAAAAAGTCGAAATGTCGAGATTAATGTTGAAGTACAATCTCGCGAAAAAAGTCGAAATGTCGAGAAAAAAGTCAAAACTTCGAGATTAAAAAGGAAAGGAAAAAGGAAGAAAACAAGAGAAAAAAAGGAAAAAAATAGAAAAAAAAGAAAAAAAAGGAAAAAAAAAGTCAACATTTTTTTAGAAAAAGCTCCAGGAGCCACCAGGGCGGCGCTAAAGAGCCACATGGGGCTCTAGAGCCACGGGTTGCCGACCGCTGGTCTACTAACAAGAAGGACTCTAGACCATTTATAGACGGTATCTGGGACATACAGAAAAGTCCCTTGAAAATGTACTAGAACATCTGCTAGAAGGTCTCTAGACCGTCCAGAAAGCCTACTAAAGAGATCTCTAGAACACTACGGAACCCTCTGCTAGAAGCTCTCTAGGACATAATAGAAGGTCTTAAAGCATCTACTGGAAGGTAATGGAAGGTGTCTAGAACGTTTACTTGAATGTCTACAAGGTCTGTAGAGCGTCTGCAGAATGTCTGCCAGAATGTCTGCCAGAAGGTCTGCAGGACGTACTACAAGGTCTGTAGAACATCTACTGGAACGTCCACCAGAACGTCTCTACAACATCGTCTGATGTATGGATTCACCTTGGATTCGCTGAAGTGGACAAATGGCTCTTAACAGAATATAATTCCATGTTTTTAGGGGTGTCATAAGGAATATGTTCATTTAATTCAAAATTCATGTGTTCTTGCTTCTCGATAAAATAATCCATCAAGTTCTACTCAAAAATAAATATTTGAATGGAAGCAGACAGGTGACTGAACAGAACATTAAAGTCAATAGTTATAATTCTTATATATTCCCATATAAAAGTTCCCTAACTTTTCAAATTAACTTCCCATCTAAAGTCATTTCTGGGATTTTTACCAGAACTTTTCTGCCAGTTTGAAACCCAAAAGCAGAGCAGATAACATTTTAATTTCTTTAAAAATAATAAAATACCACAGTAATTTTCCCCTCTATATCTAAATAATCACATCTGTATAATTTTTCTCTCATTCTGATTTAAACTGAATTTTTTTCTTTCAGTGAAAGAGAAACTCAAAGTTCCTGCGTGATTAAAAACAGGAATGTGGTGTAAGCGGGTGAATCTGAGCAGTTTCACGCCCGTTTATGAGATCTATGAAACTCACCCACGACAAACAACATGACACGTATGAGTGTTTAAAAGCAGCAGATTATCTACAAAGATGTGATTAATCTAACACTGATGATGATAATCGATGAGAGTTAAAAGTGAGGAATACAAACCCGGCCGTGAGCACGTGGACGGACTCACGGACACCTGCATCATCACTTACCTTGAGAGACATTAAACATGGGACATTTGAAAATGACAGCAGAAAAGCGGGCCAGCCGGCCGAAGAAGGAGAAGACGACTCAGAGATGTCAGAGAGAAACTGGATCAAAGAAAGTCAAATTAAAATACAAACACAGGAAATGGTTGTGGGGAGCAACATCAGCTGGAGTTTCACCGTTAGTTCAACTCTGAGCAGAACCTGAGGAAGAGCAGCAAGTATTCCTCATCAGTTGCTGTCTCAGAGAGACTCCATGTGACCTCAGAGGTCATGTGACCTCTGGGACCAGGAGGTTCCCTGTAGCACCCTATAATGTAATAATTTCCTGAAAATGTAATAACATTTGCACTTAACTCAATCAAAAATTTGATAAAATCCAATAATCTAATAACTTCACCAATAATGTAATAAAATATCCTGACTGATATTGTAATAACATTTTTAGCGATAATGTAATATCTTATTACATTATTGGGAATTTATTACATTTTCAGGTGGGTCATTTTTTTTTTCAAAACTGATAATGTAATACTTGACAAATAATGTTCATTTTCAGTCCAGAGTTCTACATTTTGTTATATACACCAGAATGATTACTTTGAGTAGCATGTAATAAATTCCCAATAACGTAATAAGGTATTACATTATTGGTAAGAATGTTATTACAATATCTGTCAGGATATTTTATTACATTATTAGGGAAGTTATTACATTATTGGGTTTTATTACATTTTCGATTGATTTAAAGGAGCTTGAGGCTCCTTTTAAGAAATGAGACTCTCTAGCGCCACCCTTCACCACGACGGCCGTCGGGGGTACTGCAGCCAACAGTGAAGCCGGCACGGGAGAACGGGGAGAACGTGCATGCAGGGTCCGAATTGCAGCACATTTTGCAGCACACAGCCTGTTCAAGGCAAAGGAGAGATACACTAGAGGAATCATTCTTTTGGGTTTGGAACGCTCCATCTGACATTATTACTAGAAAACTTAAAATGTATACGAATTTTTTTCATAAATCCTGCCTCAATCCTGCCTCATGCTCCTTTAAGTGCAAATTTTATTGCATTATGAGGTGTACGTTATTACATTTTCAGGAAATTATTACATTATAGGGTGCTACATTATAATCCTGGTCCAGGTTTCTCCCCTCCTAAAAGGGGAGTTTTTTCTTGCCATTATTTATGTTATGTTTATGTAATAATTGCTCGGGGGTTCATGTTCTGGTCTCTGGAAAGATCCTAGAGACAACTTCTGTTGTAATAGACGCTATATAAATCAAATTGAATTGAACATGACCGGGCTGGACTTCCTGTCTCAGCTGTTACAGCTAAATCTTACTATATTAGAAAGTGTTCAGTCGCAGCTGAGATGTTGATGTTCTGGTGGAAACTAAATGAGCTCAGATTGGACGTGATAGGTGAGGGCGGGGCAACACAGCGGCCTCTTCTACAAACATTAACCCCCTGATTAAAGCAAAAGACCGTAGACATCTCAAGCGTGAGAATGTCAGTGAGGCTTTGGGTGAAGCTGAGTGACGTGTATCAGCAGCATGTACAGAGGAACATCTGTTTCCAGACATGTTAGCAGCTGGTACTCACCAGAGCAGGTTCCTCCCCGCTGGTGGCCATCTTCATGTGGAGAGAGTGAGTCTGGTTCTTCAGCAGAACAGCTTTGGGGCCCAGCTTCAGGTAGAAGTAGGTGGTGTACGGGGTGAAGCTGAAGTCCTCTCTGAGGTCACACACAAACCACAACAGCTGCTTACATGAACCTGAGCTGGATCAGTGCTGGACAACACTGAGTAGTGGTGCTTTTCCACTAGCACCTACTCAGCCCGGCTCGGTTTGGTTCTTTCCCACCAGGGGTCTAACGTGCTGAGTAGATACTTTTCTGTAACTATTCTGCTGAGGTTCTAAGCAGCTGAGTCGGCTGTATCTGACATCATCACACTACAGGCCACCGATTGGTCGGGGGGTTGGAGTCAGACGTCTGAGTCAGGAGGAGGAAATCAGAGAAAGAGACTCTGACGACTTCTTGTTCATTTTATTCCACCAGCAATGGCAGCAAAAGTCTGTTTCATGATCCAACTCTGAGGTGCAGATGTTCATAAACCTGGTGCTGAGGAGAGAATTAAAAAGGGATCTAGACGGGTGATAAGGAACAACCAGATCTACCAGGAACTCTGTCTCTTCATAGCTGCTCACGGCTCCAGCTGACTTTTCAGCAGCACAGAGACAAACTAAAATAAATTAAAAAGCGTTGCTGCTTGAGGCTTCTTTCACTATCATTTTTTAACTTGATATTGAACACAAGCCACAGACCCAGCAGCACATCTATCATCTCCTCCAGGTTCTACATCTTTAGTGTTGTTGTCTTCTCCGTTTAGATACACAATCAAATACGTCACAGCAGCTTCTCCAACCTCCTACTTCTGCTCCAGCTGCTGAATTGTTACAGAAAAGAAACCAGCAGGAGCTGAGCTGAGATGAGCCGAGTAGGTGCTGGTGGAAAAGCGCCATAACAGGCCTTCGCAGTCTTCCC
Source organism: Cololabis saira (assembly GCF_033807715.1). NCBI lineage: Eukaryota > Metazoa > Chordata > Actinopteri > Beloniformes > Belonidae > Cololabis > Cololabis saira. The sequence goes on from NC_084609.1 coordinate 31,010,350, forward strand.
AAGGCTTCAGTTCCTCTCCTGACCACTACGGTCTGGATCCAGAACTGTAGTTCCTCTACTGCTCTAGTCTGTCAGTGGTCCACTAAATAGAACCAGGTGTGTTGGAGCAGAGCAACATTTACAGGACTGTCTCAGAAAATTAGAATATTGTGATAAAGTTCTTTATTTTCTGTAATGCAATTAAAAAAACAAAAATGTCATACATTCTGGATTCATTACAAATCAACTGAAATATTGCAAGCCTTTTATTATTTTAATATTTCTGATTATGGTTTACAGTTTAAGATTAAGATTCCCAGAATATTCTAATTTTTTGAGATAGGATATTTGAGTTTTCTTAAGCTGTAAACCATGATCAGCAATATTAAAATAATAAAAGGCTTGCAATATTTCAGTTGATTTGTAATGAATCCAGAATGTTTGACATTTTTTCGTTTTTGTAATTGCATTACAGAAAATCACAATATTCAAATTTTCGGAGAAAATTGTATAACAAGCAGAACAGCGGTTCATGAGGACCAGGGTCACAGAACACTGGTCGGTCCTGCAACAAGCTGAGAACGGCCAATGAGCTTCAGCAGCAGCTCAAGAACGGGACCTTTGATGAATCGTTCATTACAGTCTCAGATATAATCCATGGTGTCGGTTTAGAAGAATCTTTTTGCCCAGAAGAACAAAGAGCGACAACAACGACCCATAACTATGTTCTTCTCTGGAAAAAACACACCTGCACCGCGGCTTTAGGAGAAAAAGACGCTACAGAGCGAGTCAAGATGCAGCAGCATCAGAAGAGCAGTGAAATACGCGCCAGTCACAATCTGTCCTACTGTACTCCCGTTCAAATCCAATTAATCGGGTGGCGGCGTGGCGTGACTGATCTTCGGAATTTGAAGCCTTGTATAATAATTGTAAAAAAAAAAGTTGCTACTTCGCAGATTTCACTTATCACGGGTTCTTTTTGGACCGTAACCCCCGTGAAAAACCAGGGATTACTGTACAACTGAACCAGAGCAGAAACAGGAAGTGACCTGAGGTATGTGTGCAGCAGCAGGTGGACGATCACGGTTTCCGCCTGCCGTCTGGACAGCGTCGTCGTCTGGGTGGTTTTCCGGTGTTTGGCAGGACCTCTCCCCATCCACGCCTCCACCAGCTTCAGCGGCGTGAGCTTCTCGTCAGCGGAGGCTGCCAGCTGCAGGATCTGCACCACCTGCCGGGCGTGCTCGCTGATGTCCACGCTGGTGTGGCCTGGAGGAAGAGCAGCAGTGATCTCTACAACCAATTTACATCGCCTGATGGAAACGGCATAGAAAATACCCGAAAGGTGATTCCTCAAACCTGTTTTGTTGTATTTCAGGCCTAAAACAGATTCCACAAACATCAGCTGGGATGTCAAACATTTGATCACTAATGTGTTTTATTCCTTCGCACAACACTTAAGAGCTGTTCTGGCTTTGAAGACACTAAAGGCATCAGTGACGCCGTCACTGACGCCGTCACTGACGCCGTCACTGACGCCGTCACTGACGCCGTCACTGACGTGCACCTCCCAAAAATTGTAACTACGCGTCGAGGCGACGCAGACCAAACGCAGACAGAGAGGGCTGTTATTGGTTTCGCTTGGAAGCAACGCATTTCCGGTTTCCGGTTTGAAGCAGTCGTGAACTTTCAGCGCTCTTTTCTTCGTGTATGTGTGATTTTTTTGTTTTGTTTTTTTGCACAATAGTTGTCCTTATCTCTTTCATTCACTGTGAGCGGAAAAGTACGGAAAAGTTTGCGAATTAGCGGTATTAGGGGGGTACTGCACCGCGGAGAAATGGAGTGACGGAGAAGTCCGAAGGGTTCACGACGGCGTCACGGCGACGCCGTCACGGCGACGGCGTCACGGCGACGGCGTCACGGCGACGGCGTCACGGCGACGGCGTCACGGCGACGGCGTCACGGCGACGGCGTCACGGCGACGGCGTCACGGCGACGGCGTAGGCATGGCGTCGATTTGACGCAGAACCATAACTCAGGCTTAAGGTGCTTTCACCTCTGTCCCGTTTGGAGCAGTTGTTCCGAAACAGGGAGCGTTTCCCCCTAAAGATCGGTTGGTTTGGTACATGTGAACACAGCAATAGCGCTCGGATGCGGGAAAAAACAAACGAGCCGAGATCTCCTAGGAGAGGTGGTCTTGGGCGGGAGATAAGGAACGACCAGATTTACCAGGAGCTCTGTCTCTTCATAGCTGCTCACGGCTCCAGCTGACTTTTCAGCAGCGCCAAGACAAACTAACCAAAAAAAAAAAAAGCGGCGCCGCTTGAAGCTTATTTCACTCTCCTTTTTTAACTTGATATGGAACACAAGCCACAGACCCAGCAGCACATCTATCATCTCCTCCAGGTTCTACATCTTTAGTGTTGTTGTCTTCTTCCTTTAGATCACACAATCAAATACGTCACAGCAGCTTCACTCCAACCTCCTACTTCTCATCTGGGTCTCTAAAAACAAACGAGGACGAGACGAGGCGTGGCGAGTCGAGTCCCGCTGAGTAGGTAAGAGTGGAAAAGCGCCACAAATGCAGCACCTGATTTCTCTATACGTGGTGGAAAAGCATCTCTACTCTGAGTCTCTCCTGGGTGACTGAACTTCTATCTCTGAGTGCAGAACCTTGCAGATGAAACTATCAACCCTCTCTGGCATTTTTTTTCCTGTCTCCGCTTAGAATTTAAATTGATATCTTTATGGATTTGATGTGATGGACAACACAACTCCAAAGTAGTCACTTCTCCCTCGTCCCTCTCCAAATCAAATCAAACTCAGGATCCGCGAGGGTTTATAGGGTAAAAGCAAATCAGACAGATAAGAAGGACCCAGACTGTGAAGAGATTTAAAAACTAATAAGAGAACTTTAAAATCGATCCTGAAGCACACGGGGAGCCAATGCAGCGATTCTAAAACTGGTGTAATGTGAGCCCGCCCTCTGGTCTTCATCAGCACACGTGCTGCTGAGTTTTGTAGTAATTAAAGACTAGAAATGCTCTTTTTAGGAAGACCAGAAAGCAGGACGTCACAATAATCACTACGACTGGAGATAAAAGCATCAGCACCTCCGTGTTTGCCTGAGAGAGAAATGGGCGAACTCTGGCGATGTTCTTAAGGTGATAAAAACCTGTAGCGTGGCGGCAGTTGTCACACATCTGGCTGCAGCCTTCGTCGTCCCAGACCTCGTTGAAGTGGACGGCCATCAGAGAGCGCCGGCACCTTCAGAGCAGAGGAGAACCTGAAGACACGGCGTTCAGGTGTTTCCCAGTCATGCAGCATCTACCGTATTGGCCCGAATGGAAGACGGTGTTTTTTGCATTGAGATAAGACTGAAAAGGTGGGGGTCGTCTTCCATTCAGGGTCTAGACATTATACCCATTCACAACGCTAGATGGCGCCAGATATCTTTAAAGCAAAGTCTGAACTTAACTCCCCAGGCCAAAGCTACAGAAGAGTATTAGGGCCATGCAGGAGAAAAGGAAGATTTTTTTTATTGTGCAATTAAAAAAAAAAAAAGAGTCAAAATGTTCAGAAAAAAGTCGAAATGTCAAGAATAATGTTGAAATACAATTTCAAGAATAAAGTTGAAATTTCGCCTTTTTTCTCAACATTTCAACTTTTTTCTTGACATTTTTACTTTTTTCTCGTCATTTTGACTTTTTTCTCGAAGTGCACAATAAAAAATAATCTTCCCCTCTCAAATATTTTATCTCCTGCATGGCCCTAATACTCTTCCGTAAACCACTGTCATGAAGAAGAAAAATAAAAATAGCCGTAGCACGAAGAAGAAAAATCAAAAATATCTGTAAGTAAGAAAATAGAAGAAAATAAGAGGAGATAAGGAGATAAGTAGGGACAATCTGTAGAAAAGTGGGTGGAAGATCGGCAGGTGAAACGGCAGCTGAGGAGAAGTTATGATGCAAACTTCAAGAGGATGATTTGAATGCGGCAAAATAACTTTTTCTCTCAAATCTATTGTTATAATCATTTGTTTCAGATGTACTGTAATTATTCTCTGTATAAAAATTTAATTTGGTGTTCAAAAAGTCTTTCTTCAAACTTAAGTCTTGAAAAAGAGGGGGTCGTTTTATAATCCTGGTCGTCTTATAATCGGGCTGATACGGTATTTCAGCGAGCATTACCTGTCCACGTTGTGGCAGTAACCCACAATCTGCAGCAGCTTCTGCTGACCAACGTTCTCCATGACCACCATGGTGCTGATCCTGAAGATGTCAGCAAAGCCGAAGTAGACGATGCAGTCGGACGGACGGTCGTCTCGTCCTGCAGACGGGACACACGGGAAACACCATCAGTTCTGTGTTGAACATCAGAGCAGAGTTGGTGCTTGTGGAGAGACGGAGCGGTCGGCACCTGCACGGCCGCTCTCCTGGTAGTAGTTCTCGATGGACTTGCTGATGGTGTGGTGGATGACGAACCGCACGTCGGGTTTGTCGATGCCCATGCCGAACGCCACTGTGGCCACCACCACCTACTCACGACACGTGGAAATCATTCACACTGGTGGAAATCATTCACACTAGGCCTGCAGGATTCTGCAGGTCTTTTTTGCTTATAATTGAGATTCTCTGGCACAATCCATTTAATTGTAAGTTCACAATAAGTTGAACAAGCTGACTCCACAGAGAAATCAGAAATGACTGCTTAGCTGACAGTAATTAATACAAGCAGTCTGTATATATATATATATCTAATGTCACTGGAAAGGCAATCCCTTGTTCTCCCAGGGTTCTCCTGATTAATGATCAGTTAAACTTATATTACAAAGAAAAAGTTGTGTACCAGGCAGGATTAACAGCCGCTTGCTCTTCGATGGAAACCACCACACGATCTACCAACATGTCACTGGTTTAATCTGTTTATGGACATTTTACATATCGTTAGGCTCATAGCATATTTGCCTAATTCTAAGGCATTCAAATACAACTTAGGCAATTATGCTATGAGGCCCTAAGTATTAGGGCCATGCAGGAGAAAGAATATTTGAGAGGGGAAGATTTTTTTTATTGTGCACTTCGAGAAAAAAGTCGAAATGTCGAGATTAATATTGAAATACAATTTCGAGAATAAAGTCGAAATTACATGAATTAAGGCGAAATTTCGCCTTTTTTTCTCAACATTTCGACTTTTTTCTCGAAGTGCATAATGAAAAAAAAATCTTCCTCCTCTAAAATATTATTTTATTTTTCTCCTGTCTGGCCCTAATACTCTTCCGTAGCACCCCTCCTTCTCTTTCCTTTTCTCAGATCAACCCTCAGTTATTAATTGACTCTTTATCAGCCTTCTTATTGGTCCCTGACTGACCAATCAGAAAAACCATCCTCCGTTGCTGCCTCCAGGCAGAATATCCGGTTGGACCAAACAGCCGTCTCTCTTATTCGAATCAATGGAAGAAGCGTAGTTTTTACTTGACTTGTATCAAATTTAAATCACTGGATTATTTTTTTAAACTCTGTATTAGTAAAAGGAACACTTGGGAACACACAGTGTAGTGAGGGTGCAGAAACTGAAATAAGTGACGGGGCCTAAAGGAGGTCCAGGCCCCAGACCTCCTCCATCCCCTGCGGGTTGACCAGGCCGACCAGGAGATGTGCGTTTAGAAACATCTAAATCAACTTTTCTACACTGCAGAAACTCATTTCTAGTCTTGTTTTGAAAAAAAAATGGTCTTACTTTTTGTGCAGTGGCCAGACCGTTTTCAGGTTTAGTGTTTTTCCTGGTTAATAACAAAATAAGAGATTGCTTTCAAAGGATTTTCTTAGCCTTTTGATGGAGTTAGTTTTGCTTAATATAAGCCTGTCTGCTTTTGTCTTAACTCTGTGACAGAGATCATGTGACTGATTCAGTATTAACGAGGCCATGTGTGTGTGTTTGTGTGGATGACCCGGAGTAAAACCAGGACCTGGATCTTGTTGGATGTCCATTTGCGGTGGATTTTGGACTTGTCTTCAGGGTTCATGTTGGCGTGATACGGATACGCCCTGACGCCTCTTTTCTGGAGCTCAGACGACACCGACTCTGCATCTTTCTGAGAGAAGACGTACACGATTCCTGCAGGAGACACGCCACACGGTAAAGAAATGGACGATGTGGACGTCATGTCTGGATTTGACCATCGTCTTCGTCTTTACCTGACTGGTCCTTGTACCTGCTCTTGATCAGCGAGGCAATGTCGTCGATTGAAGCATCGTTGTCTGAGTGTTTAACACGAACCTGGACAAAATAATTAACAGCGGTTTATGTCCACTAATGTTCATGACATGGACAGTTGTGTCCGTGCATGGGTGCATCCTCAACCGGGCTCTTCTTGCTACTTCTTAGGTTACACAATGTTATTAACCCTTGTGCTGTCTTCAGGTCAAGGAAGGAGGAAGGGAAGAAGGGAGGAAAGAAGGAAGGAAGAAAAGAAGGAAGAAAGGAAGAAAGAAAAGGAGGAAGGAATGGAGAAAAGAAGGAAGGAAGGAAGGAAAGGAGAAAAGAAGGAAGAAAGGTAGGAAGGAAGGGAGAAAGGAAGGAAGGAAGGAAGGAAGGAAGGAAGGAAGGAAGGAAGGAAGGAAGGAAGGAAGGAAGGAAGGAAGGAAGGAAGGAAGGAAGGAAGGAAGGAAGGAAGGAAGGAAGGAAGGAAGGAAGGAAGGGAGAAAAGAAGGAAGGAAGGGAGAAAAGAAGGAAGGAAGGGAGAAAAGAAGGAAGGAAGAAAAGAAGGAAGGAAGGGAGAAAAGAAGGAAGGAAGAAAAGAAGGAAGGAAGGGAGAAAAGAAGGAAGGAAGGAAGGAAGGGAGAAAAGAAGGAAGGAAGGAAGGAAGGAAGGAAGGAAGGAAGGAAGGAAGGAAGGAAGGAAGGAAGGAAGGGAGAAAAGAAGGAAGGAAGGAAGGAAGGAAGGGAGAAAAGAAGGAAGGAAGGGAGAAAAGAAGGAAGGAAGGAAGGAAGGAAGGAAGGAAGGAAGGGAGAAAGGAAGGAAGAAAAGAAGTAAGGAAGGAAGGAAGGAAGGAAGGAAGGAAGGAAGGAAGGAAGGAAGGAAGGAAGGAAGGAAGGAAGGAAGGAAGGAAGGAAGGAAGGAAGGAAGGAAGGAAGGAAGGAAGGAAGGAAGGAAGGAAGAATTGGGTCATTTTGACCCAAAGACAGTACAAGGGTTAAAACAAAAAACCCAGAGAGGAGAAAAAAAAAGAGCAACCTTTTGATGGCACCTCGTGTATATGTTGTGTTGAAAATGAGACATCAAACATGAGCAACATAGTCAGTCTCAGTTGGAGGTACAAACACCTGCTCTGTCCAGCTGATGAGAACCTGGACACTAACAAATTACTTCTTAAGAGAATGAAACAATAAGGTAGAGAAAGTCTGCACACACATTTTTGAAAGAGCTCTAGGGCCACTACGGCGGCGCTAAAGAACCACATGTGGCTGTAGAGCCGCGGGTTGCTGACCCCTGCTCTAGAGGGAGGCGTGTCTGGCGTGCAGTGCTCGCCCCCACCTCGCTCACTGCCACCAGAGAGGGGTTTATCACACGCGTTGGTTGCTGCCGCTCTGTCCGAGTGTCAGACCGGTCTCCGTGGTTACCTCGTAGTAGAGGTTGGTTCTGTTGAAGGAGGCGGTGATGGTGATTGGCTGCTGCACACACAGGATCTTCTGACAGTCCTGCAGGACGCTGCTGGTTGCCGTGGCGGTGAGCCCGAGGAGCGGCACTTTGGGAAACTGTCTCTTCAGGATTCCCAGGAGTTTATAATCTGCAGAGAGAGCAGCTCAGATCAGCCCACGACCTCAACATCCTTAGTGACATCCAAGTCAGGCTGGAAATGATGCAGGATGTGTCTGACTGCATTATTACAACTGAATTCTTTGAAAATGTTTTTTTTTTTTCCCCCCACTTTGTCTGCATGTACATTAATGGTTTATACCATGTTGGTAAAAACCTAAGGCATATATAAATGCATTTTTAATATGTATCATATATATTTTAATATATCGTATATATGTCATTTATTAATATATACATATATATATATATATACATATATACATATATGCACACACACATTTTATATACATATTTTAGGGGTGTAACAATATATCGTGCCACAAAACGTCACGATACGTGTCGTGAAGGTGACCAACTGTAGCGCGATATTGGGTTATTACTATTAATATATTGCGTTTACTTGTATCATCCTATCGCTGCAGCGGGATCACGTGACGACCGCGCCTCGACCCGCGGACCAAAATCTGACTACGCTCAGAAGAAACTAGTACCGTTTTGCGTCCCGATCACGGGACTCTGGTGAGGTTTTGAGCTCTGAACTTTTACTTCTAAGGTGAGCATGAATCAATCTTTTTATGATGTAAAGATTGTGTCGTCCCCAAAGGTGTGAGGATGAAACGATAATGGGGTTCACCTTACGGCCTCAGGCTGGAGCAGGTGAAGCTCTTAGCTCTGGCACAAGATCAATAACAGTCATGTTGCATTTGGAGTTTGGGACTTTTCATAGTTTATATAATTTTAGTTGTTACATTTCTGGAAAAGAAAAAAGTCAAGTCATACATGAGAGAAACTATTCAGTTTGTGGCAAAATACTTTTACTTGAAACTGAAGGGGGGGGTGGGAGGTGACATCCGCTGCTAGTCTAAAACACAAAAAACACAGGGAAACGCACAACGAGCACACACACAGCAAAAACTCAAAATCTTAACAAGAATATTTGTCTTATTTCTAGTTAAAGTTAAAGAAAATTTCATTACATTTAGAACAAGACTCATCACTGGAAAAAACAACAATTTTCACCTGTTTCAAGTAGATTTTCACTTGAAATAAGTAGAAAAATCTGCCAGTGGAACAAGATTTTTTTGCTTGTAATAAGAAGATAAATCTTGTCCCACTGGCAGATTTTTCTATTTATTTCAAGTGAAAATTTACTTGAAACAGGTGAAAATTTTCAAATAAGTTATTTTTCTGGTAATGACTCTTGTTTTAAGTGTAATGAGATTTTTTGACTAAAAATGAGACATTTTAACTAGAAATAAGACAAATATTCCTGGTAAGATTTTGATTTTTTGCAGTGCAAGCCTTTGACATCTGTAACAGAGAAAACAAACAGACAGAGAACAAGCAGAGACACAAGCAGCAACCATTTCAGATCCCTGAGACTGAATCGAAGCTACTGCGATTATCTGTCCCCCAAAACTGCAGAGTGAGTATGGAGGTGAGTTTGTTTGAAATTCAAGGACTACATTGGTCTGATTGGAGACGTGTGGACACTAGCGGAGCAGGTGGGGGGGCAGGGGGGCGGCCGCCCCGGGCCCACTGCTCCGTGGGGGCCCACGCCGAAGAGGAAAAAAATAAAATAAGGAAAGTTGGACTATATAACAATTACGTACATAAGGATAAAGTTGTTAAAATAAAAATGAAAGAAATAGTCCCTTTTCCCCTTGTGTGTCTGCCTGTCATCCACGGGTACGTGCGCGCATGTTATCTGTTTACTTTTAAGCCTGATTTATGGTTCTGCGTTACACCAACGCAGAGCCTACAACGTAGGGTGTGTGTCACCGCGTACACTACGCCGTAGGCTCTGCATTGGTGTAACGCGGACCCATAAATCAGCCTTTAGCCAGTTGTCGCATCAGAAGTAGCAGGAAAGTCATGCAGAGGTTCAGCAGCTGAAATGATTAAAAACTATCTCCGGGCTGCATGGATGAAGCCTCAAACCTCACCTTGCTTTCAATTGAGAGGGACATCGCCATTGATGAAAGCAAAGTGACTGAAAGGTTTGCAGCGATGAAGAACCGGCTGATCGTTAAATGTGCACCCTTCCCCCTCCTTGGATGGAAATATGTTTTGTTGTGGTTCTCTGCTAAACGCTGGATGAAACCATCATTGGTAAGCTGTCATGTTATTATCTACTTCTGATAACATTGTCATGACGCTGAATATCAGGCCTTTCCTATATTGTTTGTTGCTGTTTGACCGCCGTGTCGCTCGGTCATTGTGTTAAATGCATGTCGTCGCACATTGTAAACTGTTGTTGTGTAGGTTGAACACGTGTGTCTGAATTGTGCTACTCGGATCCGACATCTATGGCTAAGATGAAAACTTAGCCTTAAAAATAAAAATATCCCCACGATAAGTCATAATTATGAGATAAAATTCGAAATTATGAGACAGAAAGTCGAAATTATGAGATAGAAAGTCAAAATTATGAGATAGAAAGTCATAATTATGAGATAAAAAGTTGAAATTATGACTTTTTATGTCATAATTATGACTTACCGTGGGGATATTTTTACTTTTAAGGCTAAGATTTCATCTTATTTTTTTCTTTTACTGGCGGAAATGAGCTTCCATAGACATCACTGGATGTCATTTGATTTTTATCTCCAGTTTGATACATATATCTTAAAGTCTGCATTAGGCTTATAATTAGGTTTGACATAATGACTGGTAAATCCATGGTGCTGAAACCTCAGGTGAAGGTTCTGACCGTGTCGGCTGCGTGCTGTGGTTGTGTGTCAGAGGGGCTGATCTGTGGCATTTTTTTAGCGATTATGTTTTAACGGGGATGTTTAGGCCACAAGGGCCCATCTAGAATGCTTTGCGCCCCCTAGGCTGGGACCCCTGCTCCGCCCCGGTGTGTGGACGAACCCCTCACCTCGTCTGAAGTCGTGCCCCCACTGGCTGCAGCAGTGCACCTCGTCCACGGCGATGCGGCTGAGCAGGTCGGCTTTGTAGGCCTTCTCCAGACGAGACATCAACATTTTGCTCTTGGCTATCTTCTCTGGAGTCACGTAAACCAGTTTGAAAGGAGCCTTCGGATCCGTCATCCCAGCCAGGACGGCCTTCGCGTGTTCCTACGATCACGAAGCAACGCAGAGACGCCGAGAAGTCACTCATCACTACGTGATGTTTATGATTCAGCGCTATCATTAAATCATGAACTACAGCATGTAACTTTATTCACCATTCATTTTAACAAAAATGAAAAAGACCCATCATTAACAGCAGCTTTTTTGAGCAAACTGTGAGGGTCCTGTCACATCTGAATCATACGGAACAGTATTAGGGCCAGGCAGGAGAAATAAAGATAATATTTTAGAGGAGGAGGATTTTTTTTTCATTGTGTACTTCGAGAAAAAAGTGAAATGTCGAGATGAATGTTGAAGTACAATTTCGAGAAAAAAGTCGAAATGTCGAGAAAAAAGGCGAAATTTGGAGAATGAAGTCAACCTTCTGAGACTATAACAAACAGCGCATGTGACTTTCTTTACAAAATGTCTCGTAATAGAGGAACTGGTGAAACTATACTTCAGAATCGGCTTCAGTAACAAAGAAATGCTTTCTCTTTTAACTAAAGACAGTGTAGTTACATTTCTGTACTTAGTATGGCCCTCATGCTATGTTTTTTTAAGGCCCGAGCACTGACAGTGCGAAGGCCTTAATGTATCTGTAGGAATTTATTTTTTTTTTCCTTGTTTTATTTTTTTATATTTTTTTTTCAAACGAAAGGAGGGCCTTTTTTCCCCCTAAACGTGTCCCAAAAATCACCAAATTTTGCACCAAGCCAGGCCTAGTGAAAAATTAGATATTTAATGGTTTGCATTAATGGGCGTGGCAAAATGGCTCAACAGCGCCCCCTAGAAAACTTTGTGCCTCAAGCCCCACAATACGGTTTGACGTACATGAACGAAAATCGGTACACATCTGTATCATGTCGCAACTTAAAGAAAAGTCTCTTGGCGCCATGGCCCAAACCCAACAGGAAGTCGGCCATTTTGAATTAATTGTGTAATTTTGGGGAATTTATACCATTCCTTTGGCAGTTAATACGGCCCGAACCGTAACATGGACCCAGGTGTGTTATACATCAAAATGTGCGTCTCCATCCTGCGACGAAGCGCATTACTTTTCTCAGTCAAAAGCGTTACCGTGGCGACGCTAGACGCCAAAGAGTGCGCCCACCCTTCATCTGATTGGTTCAGACAGAAAAAACTTTGTGCCTCAAGCCCCATAATACGGTTTGACGTACATGAACGAAAATCGGTACACACCTGTATCATGTCGCAACTTAAAGAAAAGTCTCTTGGCGCCACGGCCGAAACCCAACGGGAAGTCGGCCATTTTGAATTAATCGTGTAATTTTGGCGCAATTTATGCCATTTCTTCAGCCGTTAATGCGGCCCGAACCGTAACGTGCACCCAGGTGTGTTATACATCAAAATGTGCGTCTCCATCCTGCGACGACGTGCATTATTTTTCTCAGTCAAAAGCGTTACCGTGGCAACGCTAGACACCAAAAAGCGCGCCCCCCCCTCCCTTCATTTGATTGGTCCATATTTGATAGTTCCTACTTTCTGCCATAACTTTTGAATGGTTCGACATAAAGACTCGTGGGTGGTGTCATCAGGCTCGGTTTCGAGTCCTTGAACATAATTGGTGCAAATTAGTCCCGCCCCTTCATCTGATTGGTCGATATCTGATAGTTCCTACATTCTGCCATAACTTTTGAATAGTTTGATATAGAGAGTCGTGGGTGGTTTCATCCGCTAAATGTTCAGGCCTGAAGAATCTACATCAAGTCATACAAGCTTCCACTGCAGCCTGAACGTACACAAGGATGCGAGGGCCCGCTCATCGCTGCTTGCAGCTTTAATTTGGTCTTGTTTTTTGCCGGATTTTTCAGGTTACAGTTCTTTATTTGTCATTGAGACAGCGTCCAGACACAACGATATACGATTCCGGTACAACCCATCCAGGTAGACAGGTGCCTGGGGTTACAGCCATGGTAGGCGCTGCCCTCTTTTGGGGGAGAGATAAATAAATAATGGCACGGTGGGAAGAAAGCTGGGATTGAGCCAGAAGTGACGGAGACGACCGTGAGCCTCTGCTTACCTTAGTGCTGGAAGCGTTCAGCATGACCGCTGACACATCGATGGACGTGAGGTACATGACCTGGTCCTCCATCAGAGAGACCAGAGGAGTGACGACCAGAGCGAAACCTGACACATGGACCAATGGGGATGTGCTTACTGTTCCAGCTGTCTGGGATTCGGCAGATTTAAATGATAAAAACTGTGAGATGTCCGGGGTCTGAGACGAGCCTTTACCCGGAGAGTAGACGGCAGGCAGCTGGTAGCAGAGACTCTTTCCTCCCCCCGTGGGCATCACCAGGAAGACGTCCCGGCCCGCCAGCGTCAGGTTGATGGCTTTGAGCTGCAGCGGCCTGAAGCTGCGCAGACGGAAGGAGCTCTCCAGCTGCTGCTCCACCTCCGACGACCAGGGAAACTCTGACAACACAAGTCAGCACTTCTATCAGCTCTACCATCATCCACCAGGGAGGGAGCTTTGTTTGGTTTATTTAGGATCCCCATTAGCATTAGCAACCGCATTAGCTATTCTTCCTGGGGTCCGACACACACACAACACACTAATTAACACTTAATACATCACAGACATACATGACAAACAAAACAATAATAGACACAACTCCCTTAGTAACAATCAACACAGAGGAAATTAAATCAGCATCATTCTCAGACATAAATACATAGAAATTAAATCAAATAAACCACCTTCATAAACAATACCTGCCTGGAATGACCTTATCTTAGAATTCTTGATCACTTTTCACCTTTATTATGATAGGGTTTAACACTACCTGTAATTCTACTCAAACATCATTCTGTTCCTTCCAAATGTCAAATCATAATTCATTAAATTGTCCAAAAAGATATTGTTTCAACTGAATCTTAAACCAATCTTTGCTACCTACATGAGAAATATGAACTGGTATAAAGTTCCAGTCAACCATGGCTCTGTAAAAAAAGTTCTCTGTATCAAACCTGTTCTCACCCTAATTCTTGTACTGTAACCATGGTGATAAAAATGATAGTATAATCTGTCATACAGTTGTTTTGGAGATCGTGTCACAAGTATCTTCCTCAGAAAATTTAACAAAGTACAAGTAGACCTTTGTCTTATAGATAACCAGCCTAGATTCTTCTGCATGGTGGACACAGTAGATGTAGATGTGAGTGAATGTTGGGGGTCTGGTACCTGAGCCGTCGTAGCGCTGCAGCTCCTGTCTACTCATCCCCGCCTCGGCTCCTGAAGACTTTGACGAAGCCGATGACGAGGAGGAGGACGGCTCGGCGGAGCCGCAGGCCTCTTCCAGCCGCTGCAGGAGCTCGTCCTTACGGGCCGTCAGCTCCGTCTGCTTCTCCAGCAGCTCCGAGATCTGACATGCCACAGACTCAAGCTCCGCCTCCACAGACTCAAGCTCCGCCTCCACATCTGAAAAAAATGATATAATTCTGAGCCCAAAAACTCCTAAATAACCTTTTTCTTCAAATCTTAATTGAAGACGTGCGATTCATAAATATGGAAGAGTATTAGGGCCAGGCAGGAGGAAAATCTAAATATTTTAGAGGAATAAGATTTTTTTTTTCATTATGCACTTCAAGAAAAAAGTCAAAATGCCGAGAAAAAAGTTGAAATGTCGAGAAAAAAGTCAAAATGTCAAGATTAATGTTGAAGTACAATTTCGAGAAAAAAGTCAAAATGTCGAAATACAATTCCAAGAAAAAAGGCAAAATTTCGACTTTATTCACAAAATTTTGACTTTTTTCTCAACATTTCTTTTTCTTGAAGTGCACAATAAAAATAAAATCTTCCCCTCTCAAATATTATAGAGGACTGTCTTAGAAAATTTGAATATTGTGATTTTCTGTAATGCAATTACAAAAACAAAAATGTCACACATTCTGGATTCTGGATAAGAAAACTCAAATATCCTATTTAAAAAAATTTGAATATTCTGGGAATCTTAATCTTAAACTGTAAACCATAATCAGCAATATTAAAATAATAAAAGGCTTGCAATATTTCAGTTGATTTGTAATGAATCCAGAATGTATGACATTTTTATTAATAATAATTGCATTACAGAAAATAAAGAACTTTATCACAATATTCTAATTTTCTGAGACAGTCCTGTGTATCATAGCCCTAATACTCTTCCCATAAAATTAAAGACAGCAGGAAAAAAAAAAATGTTTAAATCATACAAAACCCTGGTTTGAACAAAGCTAAATACAAAAGAAATAACCATTTCTTTCCTTGATGAAACATATTTGATTGTCTGAGGTCACAAACTTGGGTTCAATAATCAGCCGACACCGCGTGCAGCTGTTAATGTTTCTGTCCTGGTTGCAGCTCTGAGCGACATCGTCTCACACCTCCATCATTACTGGCCCCCTGAGGATCACACCTCCCCTGATTATCCCCTCATTAGTTGTGTTTCTACCTGGCGTCTCTGTGCAGGTGTGCAGGGAAACCTGCCGTGTCAGTCTCCTCCTCCACACAACACTGATGGAACAGCTCTGAAAGAGCTTTCTACCAAAACGTTGCCGGGAGGCAAGAACAAGGGGTGAAGGGTGGCGCTACCCAACCAACCAAAACACTGATTTTGCGTCACTGGTATATGACCGAAACACTTTGGTCAAATGCAACTGCAGAAATGATTGCAAAACTACAAAAAATACAAAACCAGGCTGCACGCATTGTTCTTAGTTGTAACTGGCGACAAGTGTTATTACAATGCATAAGAATCTTGGTTGGTTATTGGTTAGTGACGGATTACTTTACTCATTCTTATCATTTATTAGAAATATGTCCATAACAAAGGCTCCTCGGGTATAATATCAGGAGGATGTTACAGCTCTGACCATCGTAAATAAATCACCAGACCTGCAGCTGGAGGATATGTTGCTGCTAAATGTGATTCTAATGCTGGTAAAAGCACTGTTGTGTAAAGGGCCGTGTATGAGTGGAATTCATTTTATAGAACATTGAAATAGAGATCACTTAAACAAGCAGCTGCTGAGACTGATTGTCTGACCTGCTGGAAATGGAAACATAGTTGGTTATGACTGTTGTTGAATGTATTTTTTTCTTTCTTTTTTTCTGTTTTAGATCAGTTGTGAAGTTCTAGACTACAAATGAAATGAAATTGTGGACTGCTTTTCAGACTTTTTGACGACCTCACATGAACTCATAACTGTGCAGTGTTTTGTTTTGTTTAGTGTTTTGTTCTCATTTCACTGTCTTCATTTTGTGGAATGTCTCTGCTTTTTTTGAGTATTTTTTAATTTGATATTCTCTTTATCTAGAGGAAATTTATTTGGTTTGCTTTTATTATGTTATGTTTAGTACTGTATTATTTTAAAATGTTGGCGGTCCCCAGGAAGAATAGCTGCAGTCATGCTGTAGCTAATGGGGATCCTAATTAAACAATTAAACAATTAAACTGAGAACAGCCGTGTCTTCTACAGAAATTCAGTGTTTAGTACAGGAGTTTCATCAGTGGATGAGACGTGATGATGTCATGACGTGGATCTGCTTGCATCAACAAACAAACAAAAGTTATTTTGAAGTTCTAGCGTAAAACCAGCTCAGTATTGTATTGTATTTGAGTATTTGACCATCTTCATCCAAGGTAGGAATGGGCGCTACTTTACCGTTCACGATAAACCGTCAAAAAAATTCCCCACGGTAAGAATTTGTCATCTCGCGGTAAAAATGATAAATTCCCGTTGATGATGTTTTTGTGTAAAGCTGATTTATGGTTCTGTGTTAAATCCACGCACAACGTACATGAAGGAAGGAAGGAAGGAAGGAAGGAAGGAAGGAAGGAAATGAGCCTGAAAGAAAGAAAGAAAGAAAGAAAGAAAGAAAGAAAGAAAGAAAGAAAGAAAGAAAGAAAGAAAGAAAGAAAGAAAGAAAGAAAGAAAGAAAGAAAGAAAGAAAGAAAGAAAGAAAGAAAGAAAGAAAGAAAGAAAGAAAGAAAGAAAGAAAGAAAAAGGTAAGGTTTTTGTGTAACAAACATGGCGGATCTGAGTCATTCCAGTTTTGCAGTACAGTTGTAACTCATTTAATTGGTTTTCATTAATTCATTTTAATTGGTGTAGTTTAGTAGCATTTAGTATCTTTTAGAGCAGTGATTTGGGGGCTCCAAAGACTGAATGTGGTGATAGATTTATTACAAAGGTGGAGTTGAATTGGTATATTTTTTATCATCATTTTTATCGTTATCGGGATAAATGCCAGAAATTATCGTGATACATTTTTTAGTCCATACCGCCCATCCCTAATCCAAGGGCTGATTTGAATACTCACCACCAGTTCCACCAACATCCATCTGCTCCAGAAGAACCTGGTCAGCCGACCTTCAGCCAGCCACAAATACTGATGTGTTCTCCTGTTTGAGGGGGAAACATGATGCATACGTGTGTTTACTTCCAATTATCACATGAAAAATAATTACTTCTGGACAGTTTATACTTCACACGATGAAATTACTTCGTCAAACCCGACTCCAAAGGCGATATTTGATGACAGCAACACGTCTCAGAGTTGGGAAAAAGAAAAGCCTAAAAGGTAAAGGGTACTAAGAGAAACCCCTGGAGCACGTCTGCAGTTCCTTCAAGTACTGAGCTGGTCTGCCTGCAGTCCAGACAGGGGTGTAAACAATGAATCCTCTCCTGAGTAAATCACTAATAATTACTGACTCAGTTAAAATGTAATGAAGGCTAAGAGAAGCCTCCAACACCTCATCACTGTTGGAAATGCACGGCCTGATGTTTAACACCAACTCCTCTCTGAAGGATCAATAACTTTAGGTTTTACTCGTCACAGATCAATGACGTTAGGTGGGAATACACATCTCTGCACAGAAGCAAAGAGAATTACGTGTGTTTTTAACTTGGAAAAACACATGGGTCTTGTCAAGAAAATGTATTATAACAAAGTAAGAGATGCTACTTTTAAAATACTTCATAGATGCTATCCAGTCAAGACCACTCTTATTAAATATAAGATAAACATTGACACACTCTGTTCTTTTTGTGGTAATGTGGATGAAACAATATCTCACTTATTCTGGAATTGCACATAATCATGTTCTCTGGATTGACCTTAATAATTTTAAATGCTAAAGTAGATTCTTCCTTTAAATTGAGCATTCAACATGTACTATTTGGTGTATCAAAAAATGACATGACAAGCCCAGACAAAGTATATTTAATCAACCTTCTCTTAATTATTGCTAAATATCATATTCACTGTACTAAATTTGCTAGCCAACATCAAAATATAATTGTTGTCAAAGCTGTATTAATATCATATTCAGACAGTCTCAAACAGCATAAACCCCAAAGCGGTTAAAACGAGTAGCCTATGTGAAAAATATGATATTTCCTGATCTTTTGTTTGTATTTATTTTTCCTCCTTAAACCTCAAGCCTTCTATTTTATTTTGAAATATAATTCACTGTCCTTAATTTGTAACTGGATTTTCATCCTGAAGTTTTGTTCCTTTTCTGTAAATATCTGTCAATTAGAAAAACATCACGCAGGTCTCATTCTGACTTTAGGCCTGGTCCCTGCGTACAGGGATTTCTTTCAGATTAGTTTAGTTTAGTTTGCACATAAAACAGAACAGTAAAAAACAATGGTCAAATGAAGCATTGTGCAGGAGAGGTGGAAGCCAAAAAGGCTTATGAAAATGTCTCCCCTTTATAAAACAAACATAAACAACAATAACAACAGCAAAAGCAAAAACACAATATAGAAATAGATGATATAAAACAGAAAAAGACAATTTTAACATAAAAAGAAAAACACTATTGAATTATTGAAAGATGGAAAAAATGAAGAAGATGTAGGATAAAAGTACAATTTAACAACTCCAGATGTGTTTCTGATCTTAACTAAAAAATGATTTTTTTCAAGTGTTTTTTGAACAAAGCCAGTGATATTGATTTTCAGATTCTAGACATCTTTGGATATTATGATATTATGTTATTATGTTCTGCAAATGAGGAAATATTTAAAATGTCTAAGGAAAATATTCCAGATGTGATATGATCTTTTTACACTCACTGATTTGACAGGTTTCAGTCCAGTGAGGCTTTCTGAGCGTCTGACATGTTTATACAGGACTGTCTCAGAAAATAAGAATATTGTGATAAAGTGCTTTATTTTCTGTAATGCAAAAATGTCATACATTCTGGATTCATTACAAACCAACTGAAATATTGCAAGCCTTTTATTATTTTAATATTGCTGATCATGGCTTACAGCTTAAGAAAACTCAAATATCCTATCTCAAAAAATTAGAATATTCTGGGAATCTTAATCTTAAACTGTAAGCCATAATCAGCAATATTTAAATAATAAAAGGCTTGCAATATTTCAGTTGATTTGTAATGAATCCAGAATGAATGACATTTTTGTTTTTTTAAATTGCATTACAGAAAATAAAGAACTTCCCAATATAACATCCCAATATTCAAATTTTCTGAGACAGTCCTGTAAATATTTAAGTACAATTATCCTTACTTTCCACAACAGCACTTTCAACTACAGCCAAAAGCTACAGTGTAAGACAGCGACACGTATTCAGTAAAGCAAACAGCATTAATGTTCAGCTCCATGAAGACTGATTTTATTAAAGAAACCAGAACTAACCTGATGAAAGTTGAAGCTGCACCTTCGAGAACAATTAGCTCTTAGCTGTAACAAAGACTGCGACTAAACCAGCCGTCTTCACTAGTTATACAGCTCAGCTACGCTCCTATTGAAACATGTCCATTCGTATTTAAATAGTTCGCGTGAATGTATTGAGAAACAGTAAAGTAGAAGAGAAAAGTCCAGTTGATTGTTACTGAATCCACTCCAGCGTTGCTACAGAGACCAGAGTCCGTTGTCTGTTTGCCCTGAGTATGGACGCCCAGGAGGTCTGCGGTTTCCGTTTCCTCTTCTGTTTGCAGCCCTTTCAAAGTGATTTCATTTTAGTTTATTTTACCAAATGGATATGTAGAACCCGTAGAACAAGAAAAACTGATTTTATTGTTGAGAACAAAACTATCGTGTCGTTTCTGTCACTCATGAGGTGTGCCTGTAAAAGCAAGCCCAGGGGCGAAATGAATCCAATCAGACATGTGAATCGTTTGGGAACACTGTTCAGTAACGTTTTAATACAATCTGTAGTTTATCTTAAAATCTTGCCTTTGCTTAAAACTGCCTATCTTGTACTTTACAAAAGATGTGTGAAAACTCAATGGAACACAGACGTGGCACATGTTCTGCAAAAAGAAAACAGAAAACTGTTCATTATGTTCAATAAAACGTTGCGGTGTTGAACGCGCCTCGGAGCTCCGTCCCGGAAGAGGACGTGGGGAGAAAGTGTGTTTCCGGAAGACGTGGCTGTTGGTGCTGTGGCAGCTGTCAACCGGGAAGAATCTGACAAAAACACTCAAACACTGAGTATAACTGAGGTTTTTTCTTCCCGTGGGATCGGCAGCCGTGTTCCAGAAGCAAGATGATTTCGCTGACGGACTCTCAGAGTAAGAGTTTGGTTGTTTAATGGCGTAAAAAGCCGCCACTGCAGCAGCAGCTGCTCGCCTCCGCAAAGCCTGATTTATGGTTCTGCGTTAAATCGACGGCGTACCCTACGGTGGCGTCGCCGCCGTAGGCTCTGCGTTGGTGTAACGTGGAACCATAAATCAGCCTTAAGACCTAATTTACTCCCCGGTGAAACTCACACTGGTCTTCATGGCTATTTCTTCAACCTGTTAACTCACCAGGGCCACATTTACCACATTGACGCAAGACTTTCACGCGTCATAATGCTTTTTTACACGCTGTCACAACAGTGAGATGGTAAAAAAATACTGTAAATCGGGGGTGACCAGAGGTGTCCAAAGTATTCACATTCATTACTCAGGTAGAAGTATAGATACTAGAGTTTAAAAATACTCCTGTAGAAGTTGAAGTATTACCTCAAGTTTTTTTACTGAAGTAAAAGTATAAAAGTACTGGTTTCAAAACTACTTAAAGTATAAAAGTAAAAGTAATGTAAGGGGGAAAAATCCATTAAGGACAAAAGCCATTGTAAATGAATGCATCTTAGTATAATGCAAATATATTAAAGAACCATAAATGTGTACTATTGAGCATTAACATGTGTTTCAGAGAGCAGCAGATATGATGACTAGTTGCCTATAAGTATTGTAATGGTGCAAAAAGTCAAACTTCAGAGGCATGTTATCATTTATCCTAACTTTTATTAAAATGTACATCCAAGTTTAGTTGCAGGAATCTGAGGGAACGGATGTAAGAACAAAACTGTACAAGAACATCTGAAACAACCACAACCAAATTCACTCTATCCGGATGGAGCAATTTAACTGGATAGTTTTTTTTAAAGGCCGAAATGAAATAGAGTAACGAGGCTGTTTTTAAAATGTAAAGAGTAAAAAGTACAGATAATTGCGTGAAAATGTAAGGAGTAAAAGTAAAAAGTCGTCTGAAAAATAATTACTCCAGTGAAGTATAGATAACCAAAATTTCTACTTAAGTAAGGTAACAAAGTATTTGTTCTTTGTTACTTGACACCTCTGGGGGTGGCAGTACCATGATCAGGGATTATTTCATTTAGCCAGTCTGTTGAACAGTTTTATGTGCAAAAAAAGAAAGTCTACTGACTGCCTTTGACTGACTGTTCTCTGTACGATACACGATATTGAGGTCACGATAACGATACGATACGATATTATAGCAGTATTTTTTTAACAACCTTTAATGAGGAATATATGACTGGAAAAAATTGTCTTTTATTTGAAAGACACAAAATACAAAACAATGCTGTACGTTTTCCCTATTGTTACAGTTTGTAATGCTTTATAACTGTTTAAGTTTTAAAGACAAAGCCAGGCCAAACATTTTCCACAAACTGAACTGAAAGTGAATGTCAGGTTTGCATTATGCATCTTCAGTTTCATACAAGTACAAATATTTAGCCACAAACTGAATAGTTTCTCTCATGTATGATTTGACTTTTTTCCTTTCCAGAAATTTAACAACTAAAAGTAAATAAATAAACTATGAAAAGTCCCAAACTCAAAATGCAACATGACTGTTATTGTTACACCCCTACTGTTCTCTAAGTGCAGGCCAATATCCAAGTCAAAAATGTTGTCTTATGATCAGGACAATGCTTTTTTGAATACCAGATGTTCCTACACAGCAATGACATCTGTGGAAAAACTTCAGTCTGGATTTCAGTTGTGTTACATCACAAAAACAGTTCCTTTAATAGTTGTATGTATTCACTTATTTTTAACTGTTGAGTTATGGAACGCTCCTGTTTTAGCTATTTTAGAGCCGTTTAGGATGTTTGCTGCTTTTCAAAGTAGATCACAGACTTCTGTCATCAACACTCGAACGATTCGCTGGTATCAAAGGTTCAGTTTCATGTAGTTCAAGGCGATCCCGACATCGAAAGCATATTTTCTCTTCCTCTTCTGCTGCCCTTCTTGCTTGAGCAGTTCCTCAAGGTTCCATTTTTGGCCCCATGCTCTTTTCATTGATTTTATTTTTTATATTTTCCCAGAAAATATTAATTTCAATTCATTTTCTAGGTGGCAGCTAAAAACTCCCCGTGCGAGAAATGAGGACATCTGGACAGATTTGATCAGAATTAATTAATAAATTAATTAACATAACAAATGAATTAACATTATTTACCATCATAGCTTAAAATAACATGTGGTAACTGAGCTAAGTAGTAGTTGACTTCCGGGTCTGCTAGTTCCAACTGTTTGTTCATGTCTGGGTTAAGTGGGATTAATCCTGTTGGTTCTTACCAAACCTATGAAATACTGCTAACAACTCCTCCTAAACCTGTGGGTAACGTCAGAAGAGGTATTTAAAACACTTTATGATGGCTGACGCTGCGTGTTTGTGTGTCTTGCAGAGATCGGGATGGGGTTAACGGGCTTTGGCGTTTTTTTCCTCTTCTTCGGGATGATCCTCTTCTTCGACAAAGCTCTTCTAGCTATCGGAAACGTGAGTATCTGTCAGATATGTGCCACGTCCAACCTGTTCTCCGATGATGATACTGTTGTCATCGCGTGACACCGTCTGACTGGTTGAAACCACAATGGTTTATCTCGTACGTCCATGCTGTCCCAGGAACAACCTGTACCAGGTTCTGGTGCGGGACTGTTTTCTTCATCCTGCTATAGGGACTGTTTTCTACATTCTGCTATAGTTATATATATAACTCGAGAATTCATGCCCGCACGGCGCACGGTAATAGAGATGCATTGATTTAGTGTTTTCTCCCGTCCCGCAAGAGAAATGTCCAGACAAATCTATCTGATTTAATGTTAACATGATCATTGTGGAGTTTGATGGATAATTGACAGTTCATAAGCACCTGACTGAAAGTTAGACGCAAATCCATCATTGTTATGTTTGCAAAAGCTTTCACCTTTCGCGCTGCATCAATTAAACTTTATTTATTTTATATATGGCACCAAATCATACATACAATATGAATGCAACACATGGTGCTTTACACACAGAATTAAAAAAAAAAAAAAAATAACAATCAGAAAACACAATTATGATTGAAGTTATAGCAACGAGTAGCTGTGAGTGGCTCATATAATACTAATAAATAACATAAAATAAACAAAGTTAACGAATGAAACAAATTAATTTAACAAATGAAAATAGGCTTAATATCTTACCGAGGCGAGTCCGTTTCGTTCAACACTGAGACGTGCTTTCTCTTCAAATGCATTACCGACGTGCTCCCGTGAAAGTTGGCTTTGCAAACCTTGCAAGTCATCTTTTTATTTGCCGTATCGAGGCTAAAATGCTCCCAAACCTTTGAAGTTTTATTACCCGCAGCTGCTGAGACGCTAGCGCGCATGCGCGACTCTCAGCAGAGATTGTATTGAAGTGAGACGTCTCACTCCGTTGGAAAAACACGTCTGGCGACAATTGTCCACAATGGAATTCATTGTCGACAATTTTGATTATGGATTTTTGTTGACGAATGGTTGCAGCCCTAACCAGAACCTGAACCAGCGTTCTGTGAGTGGTAAGCAGAACTGCAGAAGCTCTGCTGAATCCAGGATGAACCTCCATTTAACTCTTTGGTCACAGATCCTGTTTGTCGCCGGACTCTCCTTCGTCATCGGGCTGGAGAGGACGTTCCGCTTCTTCTTCCAGAAGCACAAGATGAAGGCCACCAGTTTCTTCCTGGGAGGAATACTTGTGGTGCTGATCGGTTGGCCCATCATTGGAGTCGTGCTGGAGATCTACGGATTCTTCCTCCTGTTCAGGTATGAAGGAACCAGCCTGATGTTTCCTGCTAAGAACTGCAGCATTTCTGTAGTATTGTGTTGCTTCTGTGGGAAATCACTACTGGTAAAGTGTCATAACCTCAGTGTTGAGTCGCGGAAGCACATGCTGATGTCATCAATCAGCAGAAGCCAGAGTTTTAGATAGAAAAAAACAAATATTGTTTTAACCATTAACTGCACAATAGCTGTATCATCTGTGATGCGTTCTGTCCTGGTCGGGGTTTTTTACCAGGAAAGTTAAAACAACTGACATAGTTGACGTTCTTCATCTACGGAAGAGTATTAAGGCCAGGCAGGAGAAAAATAAAATAATATTTTAGAGGAGAAAGAATTTTTTTTTCATTATGCATTTTGAGAAAAAAGTCGAAATGTCGAGAAAAAAGGTCGAAATGTCCAGATTAATGTTGAAGTACAATTTCGAGAAAAAGTCAAAATGTTGAGAAAAAAGTCAAAATGTCGAGAATAAAGTTGAAATGTTGAGGGAAAAAAAGGCGAAATTTCGACTTTATTCACAAAATTTCGACTTTATTCACAAAATTGTATTTCAACATTATTCTCAACATTTTGACTTTTTTCTCGACATATCGACTTTTTTCCTCAAAGTGCACAATAAAAAAAAATCTTCCCCCATATTTTTTCTCCTGCATGGCCCTAATACTCTTCCGTACAAACCTGACCCCACAGTAACACACACCTGTCAACTCCAACTACCCCCATTATAAACATGCAGGACAAACCAGCCCACAAATCACACATACAAGGCTTTACACATCAATATTTACAAACTAGGAACAATACGTCTAAAACCCACTCACCCATCAAAGTATAACGCATGATTACACAACTCATCTGGATCCAGACCCTAGTGGTCAGTAGAGGAACTGCAGGTCTGGATCTGGACCCTAGTGGTCAGTAGAGGAACTACAGGTCTGGATCCAGACCCTAGTGGTCTGTAGAGGAACTACAGGTCTGGATCTGGACCCTAGTGGTCAGTAGAGGAACTACAGGTCTGGATCCAGACCCTAGTGGTCAGTAGAGGAACTACAGGTCTGGATCTGGACCCTAGTGGTCAGTAGAGGAACTACAGGTCTGGATCCAGACCCTAGTGGTCTGTAGAGGAACTACAGGTCTGGATCTGGACCCTGGTGGTCTGTAGAGGAACTACAGGTCTGGATCTGGACCCTAGTGGTCTGTAGAGGAACTGCAGGTCTGGATCTGGACCATAGTGGTCTGTAGAGGAACTACAGGTCTGGATCTGGACCCTAGTGGTCAGTAGAGGAACTACAGGTCTGGATCTGGACCCTAGTGGTCTGTAGAGGAACTACAGGTTTGGATCCAGACCCTAGTGGTCTGTAGAGGAACTACAGGTCTGGATCTGGACCCTAGTGGTCTGTAGAGGAACTGCAGGTCTGGATCTGGACCCTGGTGGTCTGTAGAGGAACTACAGGTCTGGATCTGGACCCTAGTGGTCAGTAGAGGAACTACAGGTCTGGATCTGGACCCTAGTGGTCAGTAGAGGAACTGCAGGTCTGGATCCAGACCCTAGTGGTCAGTAGAGGAACTACAGGTCTGGATCTGGACCCTAGTGGTCTGTAGAGGAACTGCAGGTCTGGATCTGGACCCTGGTGGTCTGTAGAGGAACTACAGGTCTGGATCTGGACCCTAGTGGTCAGTAGAGGAACTACAGGTCTGGATCTGGACCCTAGTGGTCAGTAGAGGAACTGCAGGTCTGGATCCAGACCCTAGTGGTCAGTAGAGGAACTGCAGGTCTGGATCCAGACCCTAGTGGTCAGTAGAGGAACTGCAGGTCTGGATCCAGACCCTAGTGGTCAGTAGAGGAACTGCAGTTCTGTGTGGATGTTCCTCATTGTCCTCCTCTCTTCACTTCACTCCTGTACAGGGGCTTCTTCCCGGTCGTCGTGGGCTTCATCAGAAGAATACCGGTCCTGGGCTCCATCTTAAACCTGCCCTTCATCAGCGCAGTGAGTATGAGCAGCTGCAGCTCGGCCTCGTTCACGTTCATGGCTCTGGTTGGTCACTCAAACTCCTGACCCGTCTGCCCTTCACATCAGCCAGGTAACAACGCAGGACTAGTTTCACCAACCAGGAACATCTCCAGACGTGTGACTGACACGCTGCCCTGTAAAGGCAAAGTGCTGCATCTATGAACTGAAATGGGTTTATATTTTACCACATGTTGAATTTTAAGTGACTTTTAATCTTTAATTGGCATTTGTGCGTGGAAGCTTTTATGGCAGTTGTACTTTCTCCACTGACGGCTTTTTTGGTCAATTCATTGTCTTTGATGTAATTTCCCCAAACATTGTTACTACTTTGCTCTTCAGAAAAGGTTTTGTTTGGTTATATTTGAAGTTGAATGACATGCAGGTTAATTATCCTACACATTATGTGAAGTTTGACTAATGTCAAATGTGTGATTTATTGATACGATCAGTTATATCTGTGGTAGGCAACTGCAACTTGGCTTTAATAATATTAAAACCCAATTCCAATGAAGATGGGAATGTAAAATGTATATAAAAACAAAATACAATTATTTGAAAATGTCCATAAAACATAGTACAGTATATGTAATGAAACTGAGATTCTTCATTCTGGGTAAATATTAGTTCATTTAGAATTTTATGGCAGAAACACATCTACTAAAGTTAACTTGAACTTAATTACAAGTGATTACAAGTCTTGAAGGGGTTAGAGTGGGTCATCCAATGACCCCCCCCCCCCCCCAAGTCATATGTCACTGTGTCCTTGGGCAAGGCACTTCCCTTCCCTTCCCTCCAGTGAGGCATCGCGGGTGTGTGAATGTGTAACAATGTGGTCGTTTCCATCAGTCTGCCTCAGAGCAACTGTGGTTTTTACCGTCACCAAGTATGAATGAGGCGTTAATGAATAACGGAACTATTGTGAACATTTTAAGTGTCGAGAAAAGCGCTATATAAGGCCCTGTCCCAATACTCCCCCTACCACTACTTTTCAGCACTACCCCTAAATTTTGCACGTTCCCGTGAGGGTAGTGGGTGTCCCAATTCCTCTTTCCACCTAGGGGAGTGGAGAAAACGAGGGTAGTGGCTATGAATCTGTCCCTACGGATCAAGGGTTTTCCGATCCTCACTAGCTGATCTAGGGACAGAAAAATTTCCCAGAATGCTTTTCGTCGTCATTTGCGGACTGAATCAAAAAAAAAAAAACATGGCGGACATTTCTTATTTTTTAGTGAATAAAATCAATATTTTGAGTTAGTTTCTGCATAAAAATGCGTTTTGATTACATTTCTCTGCCCGTTTGCTGAAGATCACGCCAGAATAAAGGCTGATTTATGGTTCCGCGTTACACCAACGCAGAGCCTACGGCGTAGGTTACGTACCCTACGCCGTAGGCTCTGCGTCAATGTTATGCAGCGACGCGCGCCGTACGCTGTACCCTAGGCCGTAGGCTCTGTGTCGATTTAACGCGGAACCATAAATCAGCTCCCGAGCCGGCAGGCAGAAATCTCAAAATATTCAGAGCAAATTTCTTAACAGGCGTAGCTACAACTGTTAGATTTCATCTATTAAACCAACATTTATCTTCCTAAATGATTTATTTCATCCAGTGGTAATTCTCCACAGAGCTGCAGGTTTCTCCCCCAGGACGACGGCGCAGGTTGACCCGGCCGTGAGCTGCTGCTGCTCTGAGCCGGCGGCTCTTATCATCGCAGAAAACATCGGGTCAAATTTCTTAACAGGCGTTATTTGGATAAACTGAGCCCAGGTTGGGGATCTTAACGGTTACTTTTACGCCTGAAAAAATATTAAAACTTAATAAAGAGGCATATTAACAGCGCTACAGCTGAAATTAAAACAGCTTTTGGCTCTCAGCTTCCTGATTTTAGGGGTGGTGCTGAAAGTAGGAGTAGTGGGAGGATTGGGACAGGCCCCTGGGAAGATTTCAAGGGCCTTTTTTAGGGGTAGTGATAGTGAGGGAGGGCTAGTGGTAGAAAGTAGGGCTAGTGAAAGAAAGTAGGGGGTGTATTGGGATTGGGCCTAAATGTGATCCATTATTCTAATATTGTGGTTGTGGTTGTTGTCATCATCTTAGCAGTCAGGTTTAACTCTGGTTTGAGTCAGTAATGGTGTTAACTGACTGAAGATGATGTGTGTGTTGCTTGGATATTATTGAACTCTGTCTGTCCTCTGATTCTCATGAGTTCTAGCTGGTTGACTTGTTGGTTGCAGTATAAGCGGTTTATTTTTGTCGTAGTACTGATACTTGGCTTTCTAAAGCGTGACAGAATTGAACTGGTTTTGGGAAGCCCATTTTAGTGACCGCGGGTCGTCTTTGTGCACTGCAAAAACTCAAAATCTTAACAAAAATATTTCTTATTTCTAGTTAATGTCAAGTTTTTTGTCAAAAAAATCTCATTACATGTACAAACAAGACTCATCACTGGAAAAAACAACAATTTTCACCTGTTTCAAGTAGATTTTCACTTAAAATAAGTAGAAAAATCTGCCAGTAGAACAAGATTTTTTTGCTTGTAATGAGAAGATAAATCTTGTTCCACTGGCAGATTTTCCTACTTATTTCAAGTGAAAATTTACTTGAAACAGGTGAAATTTGTCAAATAAGTTATTTTTCTGGTAATGACTCTTGTTTTAAGTGTAATGAGATTTTTTTTTTTACTAAAAATTAGACATTTTAACTAGAAATAAGACAAATATTCCTGGTTAGATTGTGAGTTTTTGCAGTGTGGGTCACCACACTCGCAGTCCTGCAGCCGGTCAATGGTTTTTCTGAGTTGAACATGTCTCTGTCTGTCTTTGTTGTTTTAAAGCCTTCGTAAGGCTCTGAGGACAATCAGCAGTAGTGGTCAGTCTCTGCCGATTTTCCCTGCATGCCTAAACCCCCCCCCCCCGCCCGTCACCGACCTGCAGACGGCAGTCTCTTCACGGACTCTCCCAGTCTGCATGTGCTCCTCATGGACATGAGCGTCATCATCAAATATCCCACCAGAACCTGCTCACATGGTTCTTCGTGGCTAAAGGCGTTCCCAGGTGCTCTGTCTTCATGTTGTTCAGTCATTTGATCCAATGCTAATGGGAAAAAAACAATATAAAAGTAAAACCACATTATATTTTTCGGAAAAATTGACTTTTCACTCTCCCCAGATTTTTCTGAGCAAAAATAAAATGATTGACAGCTCTGTTTGGTGTTCATGTCCACGATGAGAATGTCCTCATGTGAACTGTGTTCAGATCTGCTGATGTTTCCTCTTTAATTTACATCCTCTGCTTCAGAGGACACGCCACAGGGACATTCAATGAAGCATCATCTCAAAGTCTGGACTTGGAATAGTAGCAGCCTAGCTATATTACGAGTATTAGGGCCAAACTAAGACAAAAAAAATGGAAATTACGAGAATAAAGTCATAATAATATGAGAATAAAGTCGTAAAATTACGAGAATAAAGTCATAATATTACGAGAATAAAGTAATAATATTTTGAGAATAAAGTCGTACTATTACGAGAATAAAGTTAAGTTGTAATAGGGCTGGGCGATATGGACCAAAAGTCATATCTCGATATTTTCTAGCTGAATGGCGATACTCGATATATATCGATATTTTTTCTGTGCCATAATTGGGGTTTCCCCCAAAGCATTATAGCATAGCATCTCTGTTAGCATCTCTGTTAGCTTAATTTTGTTCTGAGGCAAACCCTTAAAAAACAGTCAGTTTTAATACAAAGCCTCGTGCCAAATGTCACACAGGTTCCTTTATTAACAGAGGTCTGCACAATATCAAAATGTATAAAACAAATGAAATAAAAATAAACTGCCTGCATATATAGAATAAAAATGTTTCTTGAATAAAATAAAACAAATATCCCTTTCCTGCATAACAATTAAATTAAAATACACTGTGCAATTAATGCAATGTAGACAGTAACAGGCAGACTTTTCCACTGAGGTTGACAGTTGTGCAAATAACAAAACATTTGTGCAAATCTCAAATAAAACATTCAACTCAATTTGTCACAAAATAAGCTATATCAAAATCATTAAAAAAAAAATGTAAAAGAAGAAAAAAAAAAAAAAATTTTAAATCGATATAAACGATATTGTCTCATACCATATCGCGTTTGAAAATATATCGATATATATTAAAATCTCGATATATCGCCCAGCCCTAAGTTGTAATATTAAATATATTATAAATATAACTTCACAAGATGCTCAATATTCCTCATTTTAACACAGGGAGAAGATGCTCTTCCTGTTAGAGTTCTCATAAATTAACACTTTATTCTCGTAATATTACGACTTTATTCTCGTAATGTTACGACTTTATTCTCATAATATTACCACTTTATTCTATTACAACTTTATTCTATTACGACTTTATTCTCGCAAAATTATGACTTTATTCTTTTAATTGTACGACTTTATTCTCATTATATTATGACTTTATTCTCGTAATTTCCAATTTTTTTTGTCTTAGTTTGGCCTTAATACTCTCATACTATATAGCTTCATATATAGATATATTTAGCTTCCATGTAGTTGTTTGGGTATTCACAACAACATATCTGCTGTTAACTCACATGTTGATTGTTTAAGCATCTATCGTCTCTCACCAACTGCATTATGGGATATGAATATGTTTCATCCAATCACTGATTGGGTGCCTTGTGTTCAAGAATTAAAGGAAAAGTGTACAAGACATTGGTGAGACTAAAACGATACACCAAATCAGAAAAATACAAATTTAAAGTATTCTTTTTTTGAATTACTTTAGTTCTTTACAGGCGGTGTGAACCAAAAATATTTCACTTTTTGCACATCAACTTTATTTCATTTGTAAACATAAATTCATTTAAAATTTCAGACTTGCTAAAAACAGTTGGGACAGTAAAAGTTTTATACTTACTTTAAAGTTATCATTCTTCTCACATATCTTAAAAACTCTGGCCCTGAGGATACAGGAGATGACGAGTTTCAGGTATTATTTTGTCCCATTCATTCGGCAGACTTTTCCTAAAGTGTTCAACTGTACAGAGTCATCATTCTCATATTTCTGGTTTCAAAAATTCTTCTGAAGAAAGTTATAGACTGCTGTCAGAAAAAAAAAAAATCATAGATGTCCTGGAACAGATGTGGTCTCTGCAGATGTTGATATAAAACGTCATTTCTGCATTTCTTTGCATTAATGCGTCCGTCACAGAGGTGGAAATGTGCTGTGGAAACTGATATGAGCTACCATGATACCATGACAGAGACTGGATTCTGGACCGGTTCATACCAGTCTGGATGGTCCGTTCATTCTTTGGTGCCTGAGTTATGTGTAATCAGAATTACTGACCCATAACTAATGACTTAAATCAGAGTCATCTGCATATAGGTTCATATCTGTATAAATGAACACAAGTGTTAGCATGTAGATTTAAAGAAGCAGAGGTCCTCATACAGAGCCCTGTGGTACTGCTCCGTTAGTCAAATCTATGTTGCCATGGCGATGGTCTATGATCCCTCAGGGTCCAGATATGTCTCCTTGACTTGAGTGTTTACCAAGTGTAATGAAAGAGAGGAGATGTGTTGCATTCCTGTAATCGAGAGAGGTTGGCAGAAAAACATGAGATATTTTGGGTATTATGCCGTCTGGGAAGAAATAAAGATCAACATTAACATACAAATGGATGCTTTTTATTTATTTCATTTTTGCTTTTGCACTTTTCCCATCATCCCACCTTTTTCTCTTTCAGGGTTGCAATTTGGATTTCCAAACGATAAACTCTGCCAGACTTTGGGGTCTGGTAGAGTTTATGGTTAAAAACGTTTGCTGGTCTAATGAAGATATAAAAATATATGTTAAATTTCAAAAGCCCCTCACCCCTTCTGCTGTTGTGTCAGTTAACATCTGGGTCAATGACTAATAAGGATTTTCAACAGGTCAATTTTAAAATAATAAAAAGAATATCTATTGCAGTAGTTCAAACATTAAGAATGTTGTGTACACATAAATTCATATTCACATTCAAATTAAGGGATTTCAGAGTTTTTTGTCAAGATGAATTGGCACTAGCCTTAAAAAAGGTCATGTGGTGCAACCATGATTCTCATTAAAATAAATTAATTTCCTTAACATATTTGTTTTTACCAGTTTTCAGTATTATACAAACATTTTTTTTTTTTAATGGTTGGGCCACATGATATTTCATCAAATGGACATCATCAGTCAAACTTTGTTTGTATATTATGATGGAAATATAAATACAAATGTGTTGCAATCTTACACACTACAATACATTTTGTTAATCATGCCAGATAGGGCAGAAGATTGATTTAAAAACATTTAGAGTGATTTCAAAAAAGTTTTCAAAACAAGAGTCATGGTCGGACAGTCGCGCCACATGACATTTTGACGCTTAAAACGACAACAAAATCCCAAATAACTAGTATTTTTTTTGTAAATTTCAAGTGGGTCCATATGTGAGACAGGTAGGTCATATATCTGGTATTTTTTATCCATTTAAACCTTTTTTTTAATTGAAAAAAAAAAATCTGTTTTTCAGAAAATATAGGCGTCACGTCATTGACCCATCTGTAGACTATGGCCGAGAGCTTAGTTTGATGGTATTAAATGAACGACGGGTTGAGAACACGATGCCTGGATGATAGCTGATCCGCTTGTCCTGTGGTGCGTCCTCGAAGCCGTGCATGCTTCCCTTCGATCCAGCTGTAGATTAACATCCTGGGGTTTCACCACATAAGCATCTGTTATTCCCACATCTGTATGTGCATCACACATGTCACACGAAGGCTAAAAAACCCACCATATGACACTTCCCTTTGTTTCCTTTCTTTCAGTACGTGGACAAAGTGGGTGAGAGCAACACCATGGTATAAAAAGGACCTTTCGTAGGCCGGAGAGCAGGTTTGATGATCCACTCCAGCAGACAGAGACTGTTTTATAAGTTCCATCACACGGAGGCGACGCGCCAACGACGGACTTCACTACAGTAAATAAAAGCGATTGATCCTTCCCTTCACCGTTGGCTGCGTCCTTCATGAACACGAAGAACAGAAGACTTACCAGGCCTCATGGACTCTGTGGACCTTCATCTTCCTCTGTGGATCCAACACAAGTGCCCCCTCCTGACAGACGAGAGGGGCCTCAGCCTACTGCGTTACATTTCTGTGCCTGTGCTTTAACTTTATTTGAACAAATGTGCAGCATTTTGTCCGATAGTTACTTTCAGTCCTGCAGCTTCTCCGCCACTTTTCCTTTTTGGTCTGTTGCGATATTTCCTTTGTTGCGTCATATTTCTGGTTGTGGTTGGCAGGAACGCTTCGCTATAAATTATTTTTAATCGTCATTGCTTCATGTATACTGAGGTTTTATATGAACATATTACTATTACTGTTTTCCCCCAAAACGACAATGTATAAGTCCAGTGGGGAAGAAAGAGCTTGACGTCCTGACTCCAAACCAACGGAGTGCCAGAACCTATGACCACTTTACCCAAATGTTTACTGTGGAAACTTGCTAATTCGTTATTTACAGACAGGAACATCAAGATTCTGTTAGGACACCGATGCATACACATTTAAAAAAATGGCTGGTTTACTTGTATGCAGCTTCTGTAAGATTAGAAAATAAGGTTAAAAAAAACACTGTTACAGGGACATTATTTCTGTTTGTTCAGAATCAGAGGTTTATGTCCACTTTTACTCTCCGGCTGCAGTGAGGACAGAAGGTCAGCTGGAGGTACAGAAACATCTGAAGACATCAGATGTGAAATCGTGTGAATGGATCTCCAAACCAACACCAAACCTCTGCACAGTCACCACTGACTTGAGGGCAACAGAGTGAAGGTTCTGGAGGACGTCATGGCAAAGTTCTGACCTCCGTCCTGGAGAAACGTCTGCGGGCGGAACTCAAAAGGCCTGTGAGAGTCAGACGCTCCCCGGACTGGACTCAGATCCACCTGTTCTGTCAGGAAGACCGAACCAAAAACCAGAGAGATGTTCTAGGAAGCTTTGTTGGTCTTCCACTACCAAAAATGTTTAACCCTAGTTAAAGAGTTTGAAGACAATTTTGTAAACTTCTGACTCTGTAAAGAAATTATAAAACCTCCCAAAAAAGTAATTTTTTTGTGATCAAATGTTTTTACATTTATTATAAATGGTGGCGTCCACAATGATGCCAAACACACATTTTCACCCCCTTCCAAACCCACCCCTCGGACCTAAGCATTCGATGAAAACAGAAAAAAAAGAAATCACCTGCAAACTATTGTCGCTGTTCAGCAACATTTGCTTTTAGGATCAAAATTGTGTAGCACCAGAAAGCGTCTTTCATGTGAGGAACTTGCCAAAACTGTTGAGCAACTTGAGGGATTGGAGGTTTGATGAAATACAGCATCCCTGGACCTCCTGTGGATGCAGCAGTTCATTAAATATTTGATGTCGTTGTGCAACATTCCAATCCTGGTTGAGTCACCCACATGTAATTACATTTCCCTGGATGCTATAGCCAGGTTGATCTAGCATCAGCCAGGGTTGTGGTCATGGAGGAGCAGTCAGTGTCACACGCAATCCAGAACAACTGAACATTTGGTATTGGCTAAAACTGCAAGGGTTTTGGGTGAAATCCATGCACCCATGCCTGGGCAAGTAAGGTCTGAGGATTGCCAATAACTGCTAGTTCCAACACCAGAGACATTGGACTCGGACAGGCAGACCTTGCAAGGTCTGCTAATCAGGATAACGTGCAGGACTGCCTGTCAAGTCTGACAACTTGAGGTATTCCACATGGAGAAGCTCCACCATCTCACTGGTGACAAACAATCCACTCGGCTACAGTACACTAACAGGTGGAAGTTGTTTTCCGACTGGTGTAGGGGTCGAAGTGAAGACCCGGTACATTGTTCTGTGCCTACTGTCCTTGAGTTCCTGCAGTCCATCCTGGACAAGGGCCGGTCTCCTACTCTGAGGGTGTATATGGCGGCTATATCGTGTCGACATGCAAGGGTGAAGGCCAGAATATTACAAAGTTCCCACAAGACGGTTTCAATTCCTTAAAAAGCCATTTATTTAGTCAGTTGGAAGCCACATCGCCTCTGGAACATGAGGGCCTGCAAGACAAAGATGAGTCAGCCATTATAAGCACCAAAGTTCACATAGTACGAAGGCAGCCTCACCAGAACCATGTTCAGAATCCACCCTTGCTTTGTTGAGATGTCTTGCCAGGGTATGGGAAGACTAGCTCCTGGGGGTGAAGTGGTTCTGTTTTGGTGTAGCGGGACTGGCTGAACAGGAAGCGGTTCTTGTTGTAGCGGGACCGAGACTTGTAAGTGTACACTTCATCCTCGTCACTTACAGGCGTGAAGACCGGCTCCTCCCCATCAGATGAGGTCCAGCTCTCCTCTGAAACCTGCTGTTGGCTGCCCGGCACACCAGACTGCCTCTTCTGGGCACCAAGTTGTCCATAACCAGAGGAGCCTGCACCCCCAGCAGTGTTGGTGCTGTAAGATGCTGGCCCAGAACCCCCAGCAGTGTTGGTCCTGTAAAGTGCTGGCCTAGAACCAAAGGAACCTGCACCCCCAGCAGTGTTGGTGCTGTAAGACGCTGGCCCAGAACCCCCAGCAGTGTTGGTGCTGTAAGACGCTGGCCCAGAACCCCCAGCAGTGTTGGTGCTATAAAGTGCTGGCCCAGAACCAGAAGGGCTAGCAGCTCCAGCGATGTTCGTGCCAATGCTGTAGTGAGAGCCTGGTAACCGGTAAATGCCAGAACCACTTGCTTGTCCTCTGGGTTTCTCAGGAGTTGGCCTGGCTGGATCTTGGTTTGAAGTCAAGTACATCCATGTGGTGTCACTACCTGAGGAGAAGATTTCAGCAATTGCAGTTACACTGCAAGTTCACATGCAACTGCTGTTGGGGATTTCAAGGCAGCTTACCTCCTTGAGGAGCACAGGTGATGCTTCCAATCAGTAGGAAAGAAGTCCACAACACCCTGTATACAGAGCAGGTATGATCAAAGTTCAGAACACATGCACTCAAAATGTGTAAGGCTGCCACCTCTTTCCAATATGAAGTCACTGGTACAAAGACAACTTTTTAGTTTAAAGAAAATAAGTTAGAAGAGCAACAACTGAGTTCTGAAACCTGATGGCATTTTACTCACCTCATTATGGCAAATGAACACAAACACCTCCAATGCTAGCCTAGCTGCAGCCCTTACAAATTGAGGGTAATGCAAGGTTCAGAGCACTGGGACAATGATTTGATCCTGGAAGAGCTGCTTTTATATGAAAGGAAGTGATTGCTCAGTGGTAACAGCTGCTACTGATTAATACAAAGCTGCAGTTGAGTTCAAACAGTGGACTTTGGGCGGCGGGAAGCGGAACCGAACCACGTGGTCCGGGTAGGAGAGGCGGCTGCTAGGTTGCAGACACGTTGGTCGGACCTGATACACTTGAGTACCAGAGTTTTCGGAACTATTAGAACACGATATTTAATTTAGCTTTCCAACCGCGGGCTAGCCGAGGGGGTAGGTGGGAGCGACCGGCCGACGGCCTGTATAGGTCCGGTATACGGTACGCTTTCGTATACTCTCTTTGCTGGCTATGGCGGGGGCTCAGGGGGAAAGTAGTTGGAGTATGGAGGAGTTTGAGGAAGAGGAGGAAGGGAGTGGTAGTTGGGAGGTAAGGACAGTGAACAGGGGAACTAAGAGGCTTAGAGGAATAGAGGCAGAGCAGGCGATGGAGGAAAACTGGAAAGTTGTTGTGAGGTTTGATGGGGAGGGGGTGAAGAATATAGATCCAATAAAACTGACGAAGATTATTAAAAACCAGGTAGGGGATGTGAAGTTTGCTAGAGTCTTTAGTGATGGTAATTTATTAATTGGATGTATGTCGGAAGAACAGGTTGCAAGGTCTCAAAAGCTGCAAAGTATGGGGAAAGTGGTGGTGACGAAGGTGGTGAGAGTGGGGGAGCAGGGAAGTAGGGGAGTCATCTATGGGATTCCCTTGTCGGTTGATATGAGGGAGCTGGTGAAAGATTTGAAGGAGAAGTGTGATGAGGTTCAGAGTGCAAAGCGGTTGACTAAGGGAGTGGAGAAAAAGGAATCTGAGTCTGTTTTGGTACAATTTAGTGTTAAGGATCCGCCTAGTGAGCTGTATTTTGGATTCATGAGATATACAGTAAGAGAGTTTGTGCCAAAACCTATGAGATGTTTCAAATGCCAGAAATTTGGGCATGTGGCAAAGTTCTATAGAGGGGACAAACGGTGTGCAAAATGTGGAGGAAACCATGATTATTGGGAGTGTGGAGAGGGAGTAAGGCCAAGATGCTGTAATTGTGGGGGAGCCCATAGTGCAGCGTATTGGGGCTGTGAAGTAATGAGGAAGGAGGCTGAGGTGCAGAATATTAAAGTGAAGGAGAAAGTTTCACATGCAGAAGCAGTTAAAATGATGGAAGTAACAGTGATGGATAAAGGAGGAAATGGCCGTGGGGAAGCAGTGTCTGGAAATGTGTGGAATCAGAGACAAAAAACATTCAGAGAGAAGGAGGAGAAGGCATGGAGAAAGAAGAGGGATCTAGTAATCTTTATTGCAGGAGTAATCAATGCTACGACAGAGGTTAAGTCTAAGACGGAAAGGATCCACATTATTGCAAAAGCGGCAATCCAGCACTTAGATATGGTGGGATTAAAGTGGGAGATGATACGGGATGGGTTAAGTGCAGGGGCACTACCCAGCCAGGAAGGATGTAGTGTAGGATGTTCCTCCTTGTTACTACAGTGGAATGCAAGAAGCCTGTTAGCAAATGGTCAAGATTCTAAACAGTTTATTGATAGTAGAAGGGCAAAGCCTGATGTAATTTGTATCCAAGAAACATGGCTAAAACCTCATTTGGATTTTGTTCTGTTAAACTACATTGGTGTTAGACGAGATAGAGACCAGGGGAATGGAGGGGGGTGTGCTACTTTTGTAAAGAGGGGAGTGCCGTATAGAGTGGTGGGTACAGGGGAGGGACAAGAGTATGTAGTAGTGGAAATATGGGCAGACAGAAAGAAGGTGGTGGTAATAAATTATTATAATCCGTGTAATGAGCTGAGATTAGATTATCTGGAGAAAGTAGAAGGCCAAGATGCAGACAATGTTATATGGTGCGGAGATTTTAATGCGCATAGCACATTATGGGGAGGAGAGAAGACAGATAGTAATGAGCAGGTAATAGAGGAGATGTTTAGTGATAGGAATCTAGTGTGTGAATGATGGGAGAAAGACATGATAGATGTAAGAACTGGGAAAGAGTCAGTGTTAGATCTTACATTAATGTCCAGTAGATTGGCGCAAAGGTGTGAATGGGAGGTATATGGAAGAGGGAGTCTAGGGAGTGATCACTATCCTGTTATGTGTAAAATGGGTATTGATGTGGTTATGCAAATGGAGAATGGTAGTGGAGGATGGATTTTTAAAAAAGCGAATTGGGAAGTATTTAGGAGAATGAGTGATGTGCATCTCAGGGAAATCCAACAAGGAAATGATGTTGATGAGTATGAAGTGAGAATACGACAGAGTATATGGCTGCAGAAGTTGCAATACCTAAAAGCTCTGGCAAAAGTAAGTGGAAGGTGGTTCCATGGTGGAATGACAAATGTAAAGAGGCAGTCAAAAGTAGAAATAGATCCTTTAGGATATTAAACAGGACTCATAACTTTCAACATTTGATTGAGTATAAGAAGCTGCAAGCAGTAGCAAGGAGAACTATAAGATCTGCTATCTGCTAGCCCAGTGATTCTTAACCATAGGGCCGCGGCCCACACTTGGGCCGCGAGCGCCATCTAGTGGGCCGCGGAAAAAAATCAGTTTTGTACGTGGTGGCCGCGGGGGCCGCGGGACTGCATAGCAACTCCCGACCAAATGAGGAGAAGAAGACCCTCAGCTAGCTGTACGTGTAATAGTAAGAGAAATGGTGTGTATTGATAGAGAAAATCCTTCATTTTGCACAGAGTACGTTTAGATCCGCCAGGATCAGGGATCGATTACTTGGGTCTGCGCCCAGAGCGAGCGAGCGCGGCGTGATCATTTATCCTGACGCGTCCCCGCGGCCGGGGAGGTCGGTGCCGCTCGGGCGGTGGGCTCCGTCGTTACTGCTGAAGGATTGTACATGTAGATGCAGGGCTGACGTGTCTGCTGGACTGGACTGTTGTTCGGGCTCGCAAAAGCATCGGAAATTGACTCGGCTGCAGCGGCCAGAGAGCTGCGGTGTTGGCTCTGCCCGCTCAGGCTCGGATGAAATCCGACACGCGCAGTCCTGACAACTTATCAATGTAAATAAAACTTAGTAAGTTACTTAGTAAGTAATTAGCTTGACTCTTACAGAGATGAGAAGCTTAACAGGTGGAAAGGGAATGAATGAACATAATTAAAACTAAATATCGTTCCAGGCTCACCAATGAACACCTTCACATGT
Source organism: Cololabis saira (assembly GCF_033807715.1). Classification (NCBI taxonomy): domain Eukaryota; kingdom Metazoa; phylum Chordata; class Actinopteri; order Beloniformes; family Belonidae; genus Cololabis; species Cololabis saira. The sequence goes on from NC_084609.1 coordinate 31,050,072, forward strand.
GCATGAGAACCTGACACCATCCAGCCCAGATTTAAAGTCCTGGCAGGAGAAATTAGAGCTCAGTTCTCTCACTGAACGACAGAAAGTGGGGACATAAGATTAAGGGGAAGAAAGAAAAACTGCAAAACTGTTTAATTGTTAAGATGTGTTTATATTCATTTATTATAAAACTGTGTTGAGACAATTAACAAAGAAAAGGGGAAATTCAAACTGCTGGTAAAGAAATAAAATAAGATAGCATTTGAAAAATAAAATAAAATCTATTTTATTTTTAAGAGAAAGAAATATGTGTAATTGAAGTTACACATGTTAATGGGCAAATATGTACTTTTTTAATATAACAGTCAGATGCAGATGTTGATACAACTATGAGGCTACTTGAATATATATATATATATATATATATATATATATATTTATTATGATGTTCTGGACCTTCGCTTGAGTACATTTTCTCTAAATGGACCTCTTAAAGTTGAATACCCCTGCTATACAGTGTTAATATTTAACGGGCCCCAGGCCACTCTGTACTGAAAAAATTGGGCCCCAAGGTCAGAAAGGTTAAGAACCCCTGGCTTAGCCTATCTGAGTTTTATGTTGCTTTTATGGTGTTTTTATAGTTCATGCTTTATGGTGCTGTACTTTTTTTTTTTTTTTACTTTTTTGTAGGTGCGCCATCACCTTAATGTTTAGCTGTGTTTTCATCTGTGTTTCTGGTGCGCCGACACCATAATGTTTATGTTTGAAAAAAGATCTTTGAAATACTTATTGAACTGTGAATAGCCAACCAATCTATCCTCTACCTAATGGATAGTGGAATATTCAAGCCGAGTGAAACCCTGAAATTAGCCGTATAGAGCAGTGGACGGACTGTTTCTGTGCCTACTACGAAATTGAATGCTGGATTGATCTGTTGATCGTGAAGAGTGTTGGGATGGGGATGTCCAAGGGGCAGAACGATCCTGTGTATGAGATTCTGATAGCAAATCCGATGGTGAAAAGGAGGGGTGTTGAAATGGTGCTGATGTGGGTTCCAGCGCACTCAGGTATCCGGGACAATGAAAGAGCAGACATGTTGGCCAAGAAAGCAGTGAAAAAGGAGGGGGTGGATGTCAACATAAGCTTATCTAAGGGTGAAGAGAAAAGTATTGTGTGGAAACACTGCACAGGTTAGAGCATGTTGTTGGGATTAAAGGGACAGCTCTATGTTGGTTTAAATCATACCTATCTGACAGGTTCCAGTTTGTTCATGTACATGAGGTTTCTTCAGAACAGTCAAGGGTCTGTTATGGTGTTCCGCAGGGTTCAGTGCTAGGGCCAATCTTGTTCAGTTTATACATGCAGCCGTTGGGAAGTATAATCCAGAATCACGGCATACACTGTCATTGTTATGCTGATGATACGCAGCTCTATTTGTCTATGAAGCCGGATGAAACAGAACCGTTAGTTAAACTTCAGGCATGTCTTAGGGACATCAAGGACTGGATGTCCAGAAATTTCTTGCTTCTAAATTCAGATAAAACAGATGTTATCATTCTTGGTCCAGAGCATCTTAGGAAGGGATTAGATGGTGTTGCGATGGCTTCCAGTGCAACTGTGAGAAATCTTGGTGTTATTTTCGATCAGGATTTGTCGTTTAAACCATATGTCAATCAGGTTTGTAAAATAGCCTTTTTCCATCTCCGTAATATGGCAAAGATTAGGAAAATCCTCTAACAGAGTGATGCAGAAAAACTAGTTCATGCGTTTGTATCTTCTAGACTAGATTACTGTAATGTGTTGTTAGCAGGATGTCCAAGTAATTTGCTGAATAGGCTCCAGCTGATCCAAAATGCAGCAGCACGAGTATTGACAGGAATTAGCAGGAGAGACCACGTCTCTCCAGTGTTAGCGTCGCTCCATTGGTTACCCGTAAAATTCAGAATCCAATTTAAAATTGTATTACTTGCGTATAAAGCCCAAAACGGCTTAGCTCTGCATTATTTGCAAGACCTGATAGTGCCTTATGTTCCTGTCAGAGCTCTCCGTTCTCAGAGTGCAGGTTTACTTGTAGTTCCTAGAGTATCTAAATGTAGATTTGGAGGGCGGGCGTTCTGCTATCAGGCGCCACTACTATGGAACCAACTTCCAATCTGGGTTAAGGGGGCTGACACCACCTCCACCTTTAAAACTAAACTTAAAACATTTCTGTTTAGTAAAGCCTATAGTTAGTGTTTAGTAAACCTCTAGCTGGTGTTGGTAAATCTCTAGGTAGTGTAAACTTTAGTGTGTCAGAGTCGCTCCTGTGGTTTCTTGTGCTGGCCCCCCCTTCTCCTCCCTTTTCTCTCTTTTGTCCATGTTGCAGCATCCTTTGCCGGACACCGGAACCTGCAGGTGGTCGTGGGTGGCTTGTAGCTTGAATTACGGAGCACAAGTCTTTCCCCGACCCTGCACCCCAACCTGGGACTTGCTGATTGGGCCGGAGCTTCGGGAGCTGCGTGCTGGCCTGCGGTCCCCACCCCTGGTCATCCCGTTGCTGGCCCCCCCTTCTCCTCCCTTTTCTCTCTTTTGTCCTGCAGGTGGCCGTGGGTGGCTTGTAGCTTGCATCACGGAGCACAAGTCTTTTCCTGACCCTGCACCCCAACCTGGGACTTGCTGATTGGGCCGGAGCTTCGGGAGCTGTGTGCTGGCCTGCGGTCCCCACCCCCGGTCATCCCGTTGCTGCTTCCACCTGCCTGCTGTGCTGTTGCCGTCCCTGACCCACCAGTCTGGCCCTCGGCAGGAGGGTCCCCCCTGATGAGCCTGGTCCTGCTCAAGGTTTCTTCCCTCCTAAAGGGGAGTTTTTCCTTGCCACTGTTTGGCTTAAGGTTTTTCTCCCACTAGGGGAGTTTTTACCTGCCATTGTTTATGTAATAACTGCTCGGGGGTCATGTTCTGGGTATGGGTCTCTGTAAAGCGTCTAGAGACAACTCTGTTGTATTAGACGCTATATAAATAAAATTGAATTGAAATTGAATTGAAACAGATTAATCTGGAGTGGCAGAAGGAAATAAAGGGAGGCATCTGTTTTCAATAACTGGGAAAGTGACAAAATCAGTAAACATCAGAGGAGGAGGGAGGAGAAAGGAAGATGTCATTATTTCTAGGTTGAGAATTGGGTATACTGCTCTTAATAGTACTCTTCACATTATGGGTAAGCATCAAAATGGACTGTGTTTTGAGTGTCAAGAGCCTGAGACAGTGCGACATGTACTGATTTGCTGCAGGAGGTACCACAGAGAAAGAACTGAACTAGTGGCAGAGCTGCAAGAAATGGGCATGAAAGGAATAACAGTCAGAAGTATTTGGAAGTGGTATGGAGTGGGAGGGGGAGGCGGAGTTTATTTAAATTTTTGTATGATACTGGGCTGATGAGGAGACTATAGTGTGAGTTTTTGAAAGATCCAGAAGATGGCAGCAGTGCAACTAATTGGATGCAAGCTGCTGTAAAACTCCAAAGAAGAACAGTGGCCTTTCCCAACTTGTTATGATATTATCACACTTTGTTTGGTCCACTGATCTCTATTACGTCATATAATCTTTAATACTATGAATAATAATCCTTAAAAGTGTCCCAGTTGTGTGATGTTTGTTTGTGAGCAACAATAAAGAGACGTCAGGTCTCCTGAAGAGAATAAAAGTGTCTCTGTAATGTTCGTAACAAACAAACTATTGTGGATCATTGAACACTGGTGACGGAGACGTGGACCTGGTAGTAAGTAAGAAAGTAACATTTATTTATATCTAAACAGAGATATCACTGACCAACGTGCAATACGTTATGTGTGGCCAGGTATGGATTGCTCCACACCTAGGTGTGTGTGTTAATGCGGCTGTCTTCTCGCCCTCTCCTTCCTCTTGGTTCCTTCCTCCACAGGCCGGCAGTCAGTTAGCAATCAGGAGGTTGGGGATAAAGAGGAGGAGGAGGAAGTCCTCACTCTCTCACTCTGGGGCAGCAGTAGCAGGTTGGTTTTGTTTCATTTTTGGAACAGGTAAACCTTATTTTCCCTCTGTCCATAATGGCAGAGTTTTCTTATTAGGGCCCGGACAAAACAGAACAGGATGTCGGCCATTTTGAATTAATCGTGTAATTTTGGCGCAATTTATGCCCTTCCTTCGGCAGTTAATACGGCCCGAACCGTAATGTGCACCCAGGTGAGTTATACATCAAAATGTACATCTCCATATTGCTACAACGCGCATTACTTTTCGCAGTCAAAAGGGTTACCGTGGCGATGCTAGACGCCAGAAAGCGCGCCCCCCCCTTCATCTGATTGGTCCATATTTGATAGTTCCTACTTTCTGCCATAACTTTTGAATGGTTGCACATAGAGACTCGTGGGTGGTGTCATCTGACTCGGTTTTGAGTCCTTGAACATAATTGGTGCAAATTACCTGGGCGTGGCCTAATGGCTCAACAGCGCCCCCTAGAAAACTTTGTGCCTCAAGCCCCACAATACGGTTTGATGTACATGTACGAAAATCGGTACACACCTGTATCATGTCGCAACGTAAAGAAAAGTCTCCTGGCGCCATGGCCAAACCGAACAGGAAGTCGGCCATTTTGAATTAACCGTGTCATTTTGGCGCAATTTATGCCATTTCTTCGGCCATTTATTCGCCCGAACCGTAACGTGCACCCAGGTGTGTTATACATCAAAATGTGCGTCTCCATCCTGCGACTATGCGCATTACTTTTCTCAGTCAAAAGTGTTAATGTGGCGACGATAGACACCAAAAAGCGCGCCCCCCCTTCATCTGATTGGTCCATATTTCATAGTTCCTACTTTCTGCCATAACTTTTGAATGGTTTGACATAAAGACTCGTGGGTGGTGTCATTGGACTCGGTTTTGATTTCTTGAACATAATTGGCATGAATTATCCCCGCCCATTCTTCTGATTGGTGATTGGTGAAATATATGTATATATATGGCTCCCCAACAATAGACAACAAGCCATGCGGCATCTCGCTTCAGTCAGCTATGAGATATCTGAGGGAATCTGAACTACAAATTCTATCAGTATCACAAGGGTCCCATGATAAGTTCAGGACATGAAATCAGAAACTATCCTGATCGAAGAGCATCCACCATGGATATTGCATGCATGAGGCATATCTGAGGAGATGAGACTGCTGGATTCTGGGGGGTTTGGTGCAGTCAGTGGTGTTGCCTTAACCTGACTGAAATAAGTTCTCACGTTCTCCCACAGGCCACAAGGTCATGTGATCAAGCCCGTGTGTGTGTGTGTGTGTGTGTGTGTGTGTGTGTGTGTGTGTGTGTGTGTGTGTGTGTGTGTGTGTGTGTGTGTGTGTGTGTGTGTGTGTGTGTGTGTGTGTGTGTGTGTGTGTGTGTGTGTGTGTGTGTGTGTGTGTGTGTGGCTTCTACACTACCAGGTCCACATCTGTGTCACCAGTGTTTGATGATTCACACTAGTTTATTGGTTACAAACATCACAGAGACACTTTTATGCTCTTAAGGAGACCTGACGTCTCTTTATTGTTGCTCACAAACAAACATCAACTTGGACCCTTTAGGGATTATTCTTCATGGTATCACCAATCCATTTACGCATTTTTGGATCACAGACGGTGTGTCCAAAATCGACTCTGTTGCCTCCACTAGTGCTTGCAGATCCTTTTTCAACTATACACAGAGCGTTATTATAAATATATCCTGCTCCAGAATCCCCCTAGAAAGAGAGAAGGAGGGAGGGATGGAGGAAAGAGAGACGGAGGGAGAAAACATTCTGTCAGATCAACCACACTTATTTAAAATGACTAAACAACAATTGATCACTAAATATCAATTCCAGGTTCATTTACCATAATTAATTAACAGTTATATTCATCATTACTCATTTAAAAGACAGCCGTCTTCTACTTACACCACAGAACTGACAGCCGACAGGAGTCCCGTAGAGACACGTATCAGGTGACTGATTCCCAGAAACACATCCGTTCACCTCGATGTCTGCACACATGACTGTATCTGGACCCGCTGTGTGGCAAAAAACTATTATCCATCTCAAAGTTTACATTTTTACCACAAGTCAGACATTTACACTCACTACTGAAATATTCAAGATAATAATAATAATAATTAAAGCTGCAAGCAGCGATGAACAGGCCCCTCGCACACTTGTGCACGTTCAGGCTGCAGTGGAAGCTTGTATGACTTGATGTAAATTCTTCAGGCCTGGACATTTAGTGGATGACACCTGCCACGACTCTTTGTGTCAAACCATTCAAAAGTTATGGCAGAAAGTAGGAACTATCAGATATAGACCAATCGGATGAAGGAGGGGGGGATAATTTGCACCAATTAAGGGGAAGGAGTCAAAACCGAGTCCGATGACACCACCCACGACTCTCTATGTCAAACCATTCAAATGTTATGCCAGAAAATAGGGACTATCAAATATTGACCAATCAGAAGAAGGGGCGGGGTTAATTCAGGCCAATGAAGGTCAAGTACTCAATACCGAGTCCGATGACACCACCCACATGTCTTTATCACAACCCGTTCAAAAGTTATGGCAGAGAATAGAGACTATCAAATATTGACCAATCAATTCAATTCAATTTTATTTGTATAGCGTCTAATACAACAGAGGTTGTCTCTAGACCAGGGGTCGGCAAGTAAGTTTGGCCTCGGGCCAAATTATTTCAGAGCAACTGAATGGTGGGCCAGAATATCAGGCGAAACATGTTTTTTCTACTAAACAAAACTTTTTTCCCCTTATCTATAGGCTACTAGTATTATTATACTATTATATCTTGTACAAAAAACGAATTTAAGAAAGTCATTAGTTTAAATAAAGTAACTTGAATTTGCTACAGACTGTTATTACTGTGTTATTACTGCTTTAGCGCTACTCTGTGGCTGCGTTATGAAACCGCTTATAAGTAACTTGGTGATAATAAGCCTGCTGTCTTTAATCAGCGACTTGTTACAGACTGTCTTTTAAAACATGAATGTGCTATCAGCAAATATATATGTGCCCTCTCCACACATTCAATAATAAATGTGAATAATTTCCATTTTGAAAATGATTACTTCTTTGAGCCCAACTATAACGATTTTATGAACATCAGGGTGGGCTATCCGTTAGTAACATATTCTCGCGTTACATCCGAAATGTTGTTATTTTTTGTGTGCTGTTGTGTGCGCAGAGACATTAACAAACATTGCTAGTTAGTAAGACAAAATGTCACTGTCCAAAGCATTGAAGAGGAAAGTTGACAGCGAGGGTAGGACGTACAAAGAAGAGTGGAAAGAGAAGTATGCGTTCATCCTACCTAATTTTATAAATGCCAAGCCTGTGTGTCTCATCTGCAATGAAGTTGTTGCAGTTTGCAAGGAATACAACATCCGACGGCACCACGACACAAAGCATGGCACCTTCAAAGTGGCCTATCCGCTCCAGACAGGGACAAGGAGGCACAAACTTGAAGCGCTGACAGCCAGTTATGCGCACAGCAGCAAGATCCTGGTACGAGGCCTCACAGCGCAACAAAAAGTGACAAGTGCGTCACTTAAAGCAGCATGGGTGCTCGCCCGGCACAACAGACCATTCACTGACGCAGAGATTTTTAAAGAGGTAATGGTGGCAGTTTTGGAGGAGCTGGCTACTGATAAGTCAATGGATGGCGTGATTGCCTCGGTGAAACAGGTGCCTCTCTCTGCGAGATCCGCTACCCGGCGCATAGACGCACTGTCGGATGCTGTGCATGGAGTTATTCTCAGTGGTCTGAGTCAGGCCAATTACTTTTTTCTGGCCATTGATGAGAGCACAGACAACACAGATGTAAGCCAGATGTGTGTCTATGTGAGATATTTTGTTGGGAAGGAGTTCAGGGAGGAGTTGCTGTCTTTAATTCCATTAGAGGGCAACACCACCGGAGAAATTATATTTACCAAACTGGAGGAATTGTTCAGGCTGCATTCATTGTCCTTTGAGAATCAACCTCATCGTGACAGACGGGGCACCTGCCATGCTTGGAAAGCACAGAGGTCTGGTGAGCAGACTGAAGGAGATTGCGCCCCAAACGCACAGATTGCATTGCCTCATTCACCAGAGTGTCCTGTGCGCCAGGCTCAGTGGGGAGCTAAAGGGGGTTATGGATGAAGTGATGCGCATCATTAATTGTATCAGGGGTACATCAAGCACTCAGCACCATCTTTTCCGACAACTTGTGTCTGAGTCAGAGGATGCCACTCACGATGACCTGCTGCTCCACAACGACGTGCTCTGGTTAAGTAAAGGCAAAGCGCTGGAGCACTGGAGCGCTTCTGTGCGCTACTGAATGAGGTAAAGGCTTTCCTGAGATTAAGCAAGATGCGAGCTGCGGACGACCACCTTGCCTTTCTACAAGATGAAATGTCCATGTCCAATGTAGCATTTTTAACAGATATTTTTGGCCATCTGAACCAGCTTAACCTGCAGCTACAGGGGAGAGGCAAAACCATAGTGGACATGGTTGAAAAGCTGGAATCATTCACCAGGAAACTGGAGTTGTTCCAGTCAGACCTATTAACTGGCAGGCTCCTGCACCTCAGTACACTAAAATCACAGGCACGGGGACAAGTGACAGGACTGATGGTGGATTTCATCAAACAGCTACGGGCCAACTTCAAGTCCAGGTTTGAGGACTACTCTATCCCGAGGGACATCATCGCTTTTGTCCGTGACCCTCTCACTGTCCGAAGTGCGGATTTCTCCTCCCTGGCTAAAGAAACCATCCCATCGTTGGATGAGGCCGCATTTCAAATGGAGCTTATTGATTTCCAGGCAACCTCCCTGGTCAGCGATGCGCTCAAAAGTGCGCAATCCGTGGATGACTTTTGGATGACATGCTCAGATGAGTACAGATGGATAAAAAAACTTGCATTTTATGTGCTGACCATGTTTCCCTCCACCTACACATGCGAGTCGACCTTTTTCTTCTATGAATGCCATTAAGACGCACGAGAGGAATCGCCTGACGCACAAAAATCTGGAGAACTGCTTGCGGGTTAAAGTCCCATACATATCTCCAGACATCCAAAAGATCGTGACTGAAGGGAGATGCCAGTTTTCCCATTAAGTGAGTAATCTTTTAAGACTACAATTACTGTTTTTATTAGATATATTCATTGTTGCTTTATTTTATTTAAATAGTCATTTATTTTCGCTTTCTCCTTTTTCTTTTTTTTGCTCTGTAATTTCAGAAGCGCATACTCCCACGTTCCCACCACAAGCCGGTGTGCGTCCGGAATCAAGAAGATTCTATTTTATTTTATTTTATCTTTTTCTAAATAAAGGCTTTGAATTCTCTATGAAATTGTTGTTTTTGTGATAGTGTGGCGGACACAATTATGGACCTCGCACACATCAGGACTAGAGGGAAGGGGGCGTGGTCACATGTGTTTATTGGTTGCTTAGCAACGCAAGTTTGTTTCTGTTAGTTGTCATCTGTCAGCTGAGTTGTCAGTTGGATTCCGCTGTCTTGGAATAAAGTCCTGCTTTATCAACCTCTGGAGTCGAGCCTCATCCTGCCACAGATAATTAAAAAAAACTAAATAATAAAGAAAAAAAAATGATTTATCAGATTTTCTATGTCATCTGGCGGGCCAGATATTATTGGAGACGGGCCAATTTTGGCCTGCGGGCCGCCAGTTGCCAACCACTGCTCTAGACGCTTTCCAGAGACCCAGAACATGAACATAAACCCTGAGCAATTATTACATAAACAATGGCAGGAAAAAACTCCCCTAGTGGAAGAAAAGCCTTAAGCCAAACAGTGGCAAGGAAAAACTCCCCTTTAGGAGGGAAGAAACCTGGACTAGGACCTGGATCTTAAGGGGGGACCCTCCTGCCGGAGGCCAGACTGGGGGAGTCGGGGACGTCAGCAGCACACAGCAGGCATGTGGAAGCAGCAGCGGGATGACCAGAGGGGGGGGGGGGGGGACCGCAGGCAGGTGGAAGCAGCAGCGGGATGACCAGAGGGGGGTGGGGGACCGCAGGCAAGTGGAAGCAGCAGCGGGATGCCCAGAGTGGTGTGGGGGACCGCAGGCAGGTGGAAGCAGCAGCGGGATGACTGGGGGTGTGGGGGGGGGGGGGTACCGCGACCGCAGGCCAACACGCAGCTCCCGAAGCTCCGGCCTGCAAACATGCACAAAAAAGAAAAAAGGGGGCCAGCACAAGAAACTACAGGAGAAATGGACAAAAATGATAGCTATGAGATACTTATTATGAATAAAAATGGAAATGGAGAAGAGAAGAAGGGAAGAGGAGAGGAGAAGAAGGGTGAGAGGCACCGCCCAGTGGATCATGTCGGTGCCCCCCTACAGCATAGGCCTATAGCAGCATATCTACCACCAAGCTATGTTTGAGACTAACTATTATAGTCTTGTTCTATAGCTACAACTATGACTACTAACTCTAACACACTAGAGTTTACACTACCTAGAGATTTACCAACACCAGCTAGAGGTTTACTAAACACTAACTATAGGCTTTACTAAACAGAAAGGTTTTAAGTTTAGTTTTAAAGGTGGAGGTTGTGTCAGCCTCCTTAACCCAGATTGGAAGTTGGTTCCATAGTAATGGTGCCTGATAGCAGAACGCCCGCCCTCCAAATCTACATTTGGATACTCTAGGAACTACGAGTAAACCTGCACTCCGAGAACGGAGAGCTCTGCCAGGAACATAAGGCACTATCAGGTCTTGCAAATAATGCGGAGGTAAGCCGTTTTGGGCTTTATACGCAAGTAATAAAATTTTAAATTGGATTCTGAATTTTACGGGTAGCCAATGGAGCGATGCTAACACTGGAGAGACATGGTCTCTCCTGCTGATTCCTGTCAGCACTCGCGCTGCTGCATTTTGGATCAGCTGGAGCCTATTCAGCAAATTACTTGGACATCTTGCTAATAACAAATTACAGTAATCTAGTCTAGAAGATACAAACGCATGAACTAGTATTTCTGCATCACTCACAATCAGAAGAAGGGACGGGGCTAATTCAGGCCAATGAAGATCAAGTACTCAGTACTGAGTCCGATGACACAACCCACGACTCTTTATATTAAACCATTCAAAAGTTATGGCAGAAAGTAGGAACTATCAAATATGGACCGATCAGATGAAGGGGGGGCGCGCTTTTTGGCGTCTAGCATCGCCACGGTAACGCTTTTGACTGAGAAAAGTAATGCGCTTTGTTGCAGGATGGAGACGCACATTTTGATGTATAACACACCTGGGTGCACGTTACAGTTCGGGCCGTATTAACTGCAGAAGGAATGGCATAAATTGTGCCAAAATTACACGATTAATTCAAAATGGCCGACTTCCGGTTTTGGCGAGAAACTTTTCTTTAAGTTGCGACATGATACAGGTGTGTATCGATTTTCCTGCATGTACGTCAAACCGTATTGTGGGGCTTGAGGCACAAAGTTTTCAAGGGGGCGCTGTTGAGCCATCTTGCCACGCCCATTAATGCAAACCATGAAATATCAAATTTTTCGCCAGGCCTGGCTTGCGTGCAAAATTTGGTGACTTTTTGGGCACGTTTAGGGGGGCAAAAAGGCCCTCATTTCATCAGAAGGAAAATAAAGAATAAAGAATTCCTACAGAAACAATAGGGCCTTCGTACTTTACTGTAAGTGCTCGGGCCCTAATAAACAGTCCTTACCTTTGGTGTCCCGACCAACAACCAGCATCGTCACAGATTTCTTGGCCAGTAATTGCTCTGTGATGAAGAGGCAGTCAGCGTCAGAGACGAAGGGGATGGGAGTCAATTTGGTGTTCACTTTGATCAGCATGACATCAGCAGTCGGGTGTTTATGGATGTTTTTCGTGGTTTCTGTCCCTAAGGTGATGTCCTTAATGATGAACTGTCTGAAGATTCTGCCAATCCTAAAGAACAAACACAAACACTCAGCAGGAACAGAATTCAATTTTACCTTCAATTTACAAGACTGGTCATCATCTAAAAACTAACCATCGCCCCGCCCACCACAACAATACTAACCACACCCCAGAGGACATGCCCACCCTCACCTGCTGCTGCTACAGTCGTATGGGAACAAGTTCAAAGTGCATGAATATGCGTGAGACTGATGCCACTGCGACGTAACAGTGTGCGAGTCAACATGGAAACAAAGCAACTTTCTCCCTCGTTTCCATTTACTCTTTTATTTATTATGGTTGCATTTCTTGCATCAATTAGACTGGATTACAACGCCAGCTTGGATTATCTGGAGGATTTTATCGTAGTTAGGATTAGGTTTATGGTTAGGGTGTGGCGTTGTGATTGATTTAGGACCCAAATGTAGGAGACATGCCAGGAGGCAGGAGTTTCCAAGAATGGTGATTTATTATCTGACCAAACAAAAAACAGTCTCGCCTGTCTGCCCGGCCCCAAGGACTCCGTTTGCCCAGCCCCGAGGACGGCCCCCTGAACGCTTTCTGTGTGTTGGCCTGGGACAACTTTGCTATCCCTGTAACTCTCAACGACAAACCACCCAGCTCCTATCCGCTAACAATCAGTTAGTCTCCGTTACTGCTGACAACCAAATCATGTAAGAAACAATTCTGGATTTCCAATCCCCTAGTATGAGAGACAACTGGATTTTCTCTGGAATTAACGAAGCATCCACAGAAGATCCCAAAAAAAACATGAAGTGTCTGATGTGTCACATAGTCTGATATGGACACACACTGATTTGGTTTATACACACACATACATATTCACTCCGCTAAAAAGTTCACTATGACAATAAATCAGTAGGTATCTGGCTAATCAAACAAAATTAAACCGAAAGGTTTCCCTGCTGAATTCTGCAAAAAATTTTTGGAATACACTGACTGACTGTCTCAGAAAATTAGAATATTGTGATAAAGTTCTTTATTTTCTGTAATGCAATTAAAAAAACCAAAATGTCATACATTCTGGATTCATTACAAATCAACTGAAATATTGCAATACTATTTTAATATTGCTGATTATGGCTTACAGTTTAAGATTAAGATTCCCAGAATATTCTAATTTTTTGAAATAGGATATTTGAATTTTCTTAAGCTGTAAACCATGATCAGCAATATTAAAATAATAAAAGGCTTGCAATATTTCAGTTGATTTGTAATGAATCCAGAATGTATTACATTTTTGTTTTTGTAATTGCATTACAGAAAATCACAATATTCTAATTTCCTGAGACAGTCCTGTATCTTGTCTCCACTATTCATCAGAGAAATAATTGAAATAAAACTAAACTTTCCAAAGTATATGAACACAGCGGTTATCTCACTGCTCCTAAAACCCAACAAGGACCCAACACTTCCAGCAAAGTATCATCCAATCTCTGTTATTAAAGTATATTTAAAAATCATTAGCAAAGCTCCTGCTCACAGGATTGTTCCCCCTTACGTCATCCATTCAGACCAGACTGGTTTCATTAAAGGAAGACACGCCTCTGGTAACGCACACAGGCTACTGGATGTAATCCGTTATTCCTCTCTACAACAGGGAGATCCCATCATCACCACTTCAGATACAGAAACTAATGCTGAACTACAGTTCAAAGATTTGGGAAGTTATTTATTAATAGGATCAAGATCTCATGCAACGCACCTTTAGCCATGGTGACCAGTGGCGAAACTACCATATATGCAGACAATGCAACTGCATAGGGGCCTGCACGTGTTCAGGGCCCGCACGCGCAGGACCTGGGGACGTGCGGGCCCTGGACTTTTTTTTTTTTTTTTGAGGTGTGTGTGTTTACATCAATGTTATGGGCTGGTTATAAAGATATATCTAGTTTAAATAAAAATTTAAATTTATAGATGATCTCGGATGATGCCGGTGTAGTGCGCATGTGTAACCCATATTTGCGTAGAGGAAGAGTTGGCGAGAGTTGCTTGCTTAGAGGACAGGATCTCACAGATTAAAAACATCCAAGAGCTCACCAACTTGTTGGTAGTTGAGAACAACTGCATTGCTGCAAGCTTTGGGGAAGTCTGCACCGCTTTACTTCTGTTTTTAACTATACCAGTGACTGTGGCAACTGCCGAGCGGTCCTTCTCCAAATTAAAGTTAATAAAAACATACCTGCGCAGCACCATGGGACAGGCGCACTTATCAGGACTGGCAATGCTCTCAATTGAGAATGTCAGGGCAAGTCAGCTGGATCTTAAGGAATTAATTAATGACTTTGCCCAGCGGAAGGCCCGGAAAGTCAAACTGTAATGGTAAGTAATGACCTTTAATATTTGTTATAGTGATAGTCTATCACTAGTTTGTTTGTGTTTATGCGTGTTTATGATGTTTTTATTTGTGGTGTGCCGCCGTGCCACCAAATTTCAATCTGTGCGCTGTGTGGGTTTATTCTCAGCTGTTGGCACTGCTGGTGTTCTGTCGCACACCGGCGCACTGTGTGCGTTATGCTGTTGGTTATATATGCTTTTTGTTGTGTTTATGCGCTATGATTGTTTTTATGTGGTGTTCTGCCGTGTCACCAAATTGCAATGTGCTTGTGTTATTGATGTGGATTTTTTTTTAAACATATCTATCTGCGCTGTGGTTTTGTTAAGGGTTAAAGCTGTCAGTAGTGCCCGTTGTCATTTGAATGGTGATGCATCTGCTGTGAGATTGCGTCAATCACAGCGTGTCTGTTTTGCATTGTGATGGGCATTGGGCAGGGCCCGGTTTAATGATCTTGCATCGGGGCCGGTGCTGAGTTGTTTCGCCACTGATGGTGACCACTGACAGTATAACATCCAGTACTGGAGTTGAGGGGGGATGAGGGGGGTGGCATCCCCCCCTGAAATAAAAATTGTCCAAATCATCCCCCCTGTAAAACTGCCATCCCTCCTTTCCATCCCTTATGTCATTTCATCAATGAATGTGGTTTTACTGCTATTTCAACATTTAGAGTCATCACCAGAAAAATAACACCAGAAAAATAACTTATTTGACAATTTTCACCTGTTTCAAATACATTTTCACTTGAAATAAGTTGAAAAATCTGCCAGTGGGACAAGATTTATCTTCTTATTACAAGCAAAGAAATCTTGTTCCACTGGCAGATTTTTCTACTTATTTCAAGTGAAAATCTACTGGAAACAGGTGAAAATTGTTGTTTTTTCCAGTGATGAGTCTTGTTTTAAGTGTAATGAGATTTTTTTACTAAAATGAGACATTTTAACTAGAAATAAGACAAATATTCTTGTTAAGATTTTGAGTTTTTGCAGTGATCCATGTTACTTATCCTGTGAAGGACAGAGTCATATTGATAAGTTCAGAAAAGTGTTTTTTATTGTTGTGTTTTGATGTATTTGATGTAAGCCCAGTGGATATTTAAAGCTTACAGAAGGCTGCATTTAACTGCTGCTATGTCATTCCTGCAGTATTTCTGCAGGTGTTTTGGTCACTGCTATTATTTGGAATATATTATATTATTTGTAATCAGCACAAATTATCTGTCCCCATATGATAAAATCCACCATCCCCCCTGATTGTTTTTTACAACTCGAGTACTGATAACATCACAATTGCTGATTACTCAATAAATTGGACTAAGTCACCCATTCCTCTGCTGCACAATACTAAATGAATGAGGCAGCCCACACATCGTTCAGCCCTCGTTGCACAGATCACATCACTTATTTCCTCCAGACTGTCTGAGCTGACTGGACTCAACTTAACCGCACTATTAAAAACAATAGGTGATGATGTTCAACGCTGGGTACATTTACCTCCACCTATTATGGCCAGAACAGCAACAACACTTCACATTAAGTCCACTGTGGAGAAAGCCAGACAGCGTCTGTTTTTGCCTACACTCAGGCATCCTTCTGTCTTGTCTTTCTATCCATCTCATCCTTTCATGTTCCACATCTGGGATTTTAGTCGCTGTCAGAATCAGGAATTCAAATGTTTATAAAATATGTGAGATCAGACTGCCAAAGAGGATTGGTCAAGGACATGGAGACTCACACACACCTTAAGAAAGATTAAACTGCTTATATGTCACTGAAAAAGGTTTCACCACATCAATCTGCTAGCCATTAATATAAATGCAGGCAGTCGTTAGGAATGAAAACGAAAAAGTTCATAAATGTCCAAAAATGTTCATTTCAAACTACAGTTTGGGAAACTTACGTTCCAAATGCATCGCAGTGTTTTGCAGTGAGAATCCAGTGTCCATTCCCAACGACGGAACCAGAACAAATGAAAGTTTTGCCAGTTACTGAGTTTTTTATCTCCAAGAAAACAAAATGTTTGGACTCAGCCTTGGTGCACGCCCTGCCATCAGTTATTCTCTTATGGATGTCTCCAAGAGACACACCTGTGGATTAACACACACACAAACACACACACACACAGGTCAGGAACATTTGTTTCCAGCTGAGAACGTCTCAAATGACGGCAGAAGGTGATGATGAGACATGAACTCACCTGCCATCAGAAAGAGAGCGAGGACCACACAAGTCTTCATCATGCTGCTGAGACGGTTTTCCTCCAGAAGAAGATGCTCTGGTTAGAACAGAGGGCTGTTTTAAAGTCTTCATATCTCATCGGTGACCGGCCAATCATCTCCTGACACATTCATCTCAGGGCTCCATACGGTCGACGCCTCCACGTCCCTCCCTGACGACACCATGGATGCTGCTGGACTCCACAGTTGGATGGAGTTGAGATAAATAACCAAATGTAGACAGAAGAACTCAGTGTCTTCTGTGTCTCAGACAATCTCTGACACAGTTTGCATAAAACTAATGTTTAACTAATGTTTAGCCACGGGTGTGCAGGTGCCAGCTGGCACATCCAAAGATTTGATGCATTTTATTTTTTTATTTTTTTTGTTAAAGTCTTACTAACGTGTTGTATTCTAAATCTAGGCTATTATCAATCAATCAAATGTTATTTATATAGCACCTTTCATCCAGGTACATGAAATACAAAGTGCTTTGACATTTTAACTGAAAAATAAGCGTAATAAAAACAAAAAAATAAAAACTGGGAGACCAATGCACACTGACATACAATATAGTTAATTAAAATGAAATAATGATAAAAGTTCAAGGATTAAGGCTAAAAAATAATCAGTCCACAACAATAAAATATAATAATAAAAACATTACAAGAAATGGATAAATAAATAAAACAAATACCTTTAAAAAATGTTTAACAGGATAAAACTATAAAATTTGATGCTACATAAAAGCCAGACCAAAGAGATTAGTGTGTAATAATGATGTTCAAAATAATTCAAAATAAAAAATCTTATTTTCGCATGTAAAAACTTCCGTCGGGCGATGTGTCGCGGCACCTGCAACCTGCTGACCTGACCGTGACCCCCTCCCAGTGAGCACCAGTTCTGCTGCTAAATAACAGCGATGAAACAGAGCTGACTGCAGCAGGACACAAGTCTCACAAGTGAGGAGGATGTTTCTCCTTCTCCATCAACAAGCAGGCCCACGACCAGAGCTGGGTAGAGGAACCAAAAATTGTACTCAAGTAAAAGTAGTGTTACTTCAGAATAATATGAATCAAGTAGAAGTAAAAAGTAGTCATCCAAATAATTACTTGAGTAAAAGTAAAAAAGTACTTGGTGAAAAAACTACTCAAGTACTGAGTAACTGTTGAGTAATGTCTGATTTATTTTTTAACACAACCATTCAAACAGACAAAAGTACAAAATAATCATCTTCAGGCAAATTAAATCAATAAATTAATAAAATTAATTAAAATGAATAAAAAATAAAAAATAGCTTAAATTAAAATAATCTTAAAATAATGCAAGTACTTTAATAAATAGTAAAATAAATAACAGAATAAAAAAAATAAATTAAGCACAAGTAGCACCTACTAGCACCTACAAAATGTCCAGCCTTTGTACTTTTCTTTTTTAACCAGGCAGAACTAGAACAAGCCCATGAACTCATAGAAACTCTGTGTGTGTTTGAGTCTGTGTAAATGTGACAAAACATGCAAAAACAAACACAGTGCCAAACGACCCAGACATGGCCACCTCGGGGATCACAGACCTTTCCACAGTGGACGAGCCTGCATGCCAGCCCCAACTGCAAGCTTTCCCAGCCACGCAAGTTCTCAGTGGAAAGAGGAGGACTTTTTCTGCTAAATGGTATGCCCGATACAGTTGGTTTGACTACAGCATTAGTCTAACCTGAATGTGGTTTTTTTGCCAGTCCTGTCGCCCCTTTGGCACAGACGTCAAGAGATAAAACGAGTTGGAAACTGTGACATCATGCATCATGTTACAAAAGACAAACAAGAGCGTTTCATTGAGTCTATTGAAAGAAACCGGGCGCACGTGAAAGTTGTCATCGATATTTTGCTGTTTTGTGCAAAACAAGGCATTGCACTGCGTGGTCACAAGGAGGACGCAGAAAGCCTGAACAGAGGACATTTTTTAGAATTGTTCAAATAAAAAAACGCTTTGATGAACTTCCAAATAACGCAAAAATGATGAGCCCTGACATTCAGAACGACCTCCTTGAAACTGCAGCATCACTACTCAGACGAAAAATCAAAGCGGAGCTGCATGCACAGACTGACACGTACTATATCATTTTAGCTGATGAATATAAGGACCTCTCAAAGAAAGAGCTTGTTGCTGTCTGTTTAAGGTGCGTGTATACCGGTAACCTGAGAGAGAAAGCTGTCGGATTTGTCGCAACAGATGACATGACATGACATCCTCTAGCATCACTAAAAAGATTTTGGAAGTAATGGAACCACTGCAGCTGGATCCTGAATTGTGTGTGGGTTTCAGTTTTGACGGAGCAGCAGTTATGTCTGTTGAGAAAGCCGGGGTGAAGGTGCAGCTCAAAAAAACTTTTCCTCACTGACTGTATGTAACTGCCACTCCCACCGCCTGAATCTGGTGCTTTCGACAGCTTAAAAGTGTCTCTTTTTGATGTTGTGAATTCACTGCATGCACTGCATTGACCCCCTGGTCAACCCCCCGCAGGCTGGGGGGGTTGACCAGGGTTTCAAAGTTTGAATATACATTCACAAAATGTTCATAAACACTTATGACAGTCCACATGATCACTGGGTGTGGTCCAACAACACACAACGTGTGGATATGTTTTGTACTGTTAATAATGTTGGATATACATGCTTTTGAATGTTTGTGGAGGTGTAACGTCCAGTTTTGTTGAAAATAAATTTGGCACACCCAGTCTTTGCTGGTGCACACCCAATGTCTCTTTTCAGGCTATGCCACTGGTGAGCAGAAAGTCAAACTACAGTTTGGGATACAAATTATTTGGACTCATCAGCGGTGCACGGCCTGCCACCACTGACTCTCTTCTGGATGTCTCCAAGAGACACGCCTGTGGATTTACACACTTCTTAGCCACGGGTTGCACAGGGTTCAGCATTTGGACTGATCCTTTTCACCATTTATTTGGTTCCATTAGACCAGTGTTTCTCAATCCTGGTCCTCGTGGGCTCATGTCCTGCATGTTTTAGATGTTACCCTGCTTCAGCACACCGTGATAAAAGTACCTGTGTCATCAACAGAGTTGTGCAGACCTTGGTGACAAGTTAATGAGGACCTTTAATTAGAATCAGGTGTGTTGGTCCGGGGAGACATCTACAACATGCAGGACAGGGGCCCACGAGGACCAGGATTGAGAAACACTGCATTAGACACATTTCCACCAGCAGGAGTTCTGGGTAAATCCTCCACAGGAACCTCTAACAGGACCAACCATCTCCTCGGCCCTTCAGCCAGCGTGTCTCCATTACACCGTAGCGCCACACAAGAACCTTAGAAAGGTCTTTAATGGTTCACAAACGGCCAGCAGCATTAAAGGAGACGAAACAGACCTGAACCAACTGACCTGTTCATCTATCATTTTTGTCTTGTAATCTCCAACTTCATCAACTGTAGTTGTAGTAAAATGTCTCTGGTCCAAACATTACAAATGAGTTGTGGTCACATGATTTATGATCATTTCACAGTGCTGAACGTAATGTAGAAATCCGGAACAGCAGAGATCCCCTGCCAGGAGGTTCCTGTTGGCCAACCAGAGAACCTCTCCCTCCCCGTAAAGGTTCCTGAAGTTCACTTTTGCAAGGCCGTTCCTTTCGGAATCTACCCGGAACACTCACTGGTGGAAACGTGATTATTGGGTAATATTATTAGACAGCATGCCAATAATTTCCATTGCTTTGCTGATGTAAAGTATGTCATTAGCACAACTGCACTCCATTGTTCTTATGGTTCAACGCAAAACATACTCAGAGAACAGGAAGTATTTTGCGTCAACAGGTAACTTTACATTTGAGCAGACTAGATTCACATGTGGAGTTCCCTAAGGTTCTCTCTGACACCAACAGTTTGCATAAAACTAACGTTTAACGTGAGCAGAAGAGTCCAGTTCAGTCTCAGGTGTGAGGTGTTGTACAGTCACCTCAACCAAAGTTGATGCAAATGTTTTAACAGGGAAAGTAGCCTCATCAGTATCAATCTCTCTCTTTATCTCTCTCTGTCACACACACACACACACACACACACACACACACACACACACACACACACACACACACACACACACACACACACACACACACACACACACACACACACACACAGGCTTGATCACATGACCTTGTGGCCTGAGGGAGAACGTGAGAACTTATTTCAGTCAGGTTAAGGCCACACCACTGACTGCACCAAACCCCCCAGAATCCAGCAGTCTCATCTCCTCAGATATGCCTCATGCATGCAATATCCATGGTGGATGCTCTTCGATCAGGATAGTTTCTGATTTCATGTCCTGAACTTATCATGGGACCCTTGTGATACTGATAGAATTTGTAGTTCAGATTCCCTCAGATATCTCATAGCTGACTGAAGCGAGATGCCGCATGGCTTGTTGTCTATTGTTGGGGAGCCATATATATACATATATTTAATCACCAATCAGAAGAATGGGCGGGGATAATTCATGCCAATTATGTTCAAGAAATCAAAACCGAGTCCAATGACACCACCCACGAGTCTTTATGTCAAACCATTCAAAAGTTATGGCAGAAAGTAGGAACTATGAAATATGGACCAATCAGATGAAGGGGGGGCGCGCTTTTTGGTGTCTATCGTCGCCACATTAACACTTTTGACTGAGAAAAGTAATGCGCATAGTCGCAGGATGGAGACGCACATCTTGATGTATAACACACCTGGGTGCACGTTACGGTTCGGGCGAATAAATGGCCGAAGAAATGGCATAAATTGCGCCAAAATAACACGGTTAATTCAAAATGGCCGACTTCCTGTTTGGTTTCGGCCATGGCGCCAGGAGACTTTTCTTTAAGTTGCGACATGATACAGGTGTGTACCGATTTTCGTACATGTACATCAGACCGTATTGTGGGGCTTGAGGCACAAAGTTTTCTAGGGGGCGCTGTTGAGCCATTAGGCCACGCCAAGGTAATTTGCACCAATTATGTTCAAAGACTCAAAACCGAGTCAGATGACACCACCCACGAGTCTCTATGTGCAACCATTCAAAAGTTATGGCAGAAAGTAGGAACTATCAAATATGGACCAATCAGATGAAGGGGGGGCGCGCTTTCTGGCGTCTAGCATCGCCACGGTAACCCTTTTGACTGCGAAAAGTAATGCGCGTTGTAGCAATATGGAGATGTACATTTTGATGTATAACACACCTGGGTGCACATTACGGTTCGGGCCGTATTAACTGCCGAAGGAAGGGCATAAATTGCGCCAAAATTACACAATTAATTCAAAATGGCTGACATCCTGTTCGGTTTCGTCCAAGGCGCCAAGAGACTTTTCTTGAAGTTGCACATTCAAGAAAAGTTTAAGTTTTTCACATTAACACACACACCTAGGTGTGGAAAAACCCATACCTGGCCACACATAACAATATGTATTGCACGTTGGTCAGTGATATCCAGGCGCGTCATTTACGCCGGGGACGGTGGGGACGCGTCCCCACCACTTTGTCTGACACTCACCCACCACTTTAAAAAAAAAAAAAAAAAAAAAATTAAGTAAGACGCAATTTGTCCTCAGGTGTGAGGTGTTGTACAGTCACCTCAACCAAAGTTGATGCAAATGTTTTAACAGGGAAAGTAGCCTCATCAGTATCAATCTCTCTCTTTATCTCTCTCTGTCACACACACACACACACACACACACACACACACACACACACACACACACACACACACACACACACACACACACACACACACACATCTTTTATACAGGGTTTGGTTGCATCATCTCATGCTGCTACTGGCAGATGTTCAGTTACACCTCTGCAAGTCAATATGGAAACAGGAAGTCTGTAGCAAGTGAAACACAAGTCACTCCTGCTTATTGATCCAGATGAGATAAAGAAACAAGAAGATTGCAGTTGGGACATTTTTGCACAATACCACTTCTCCTTTTGAATCATGCACACAAAGATAAGATTAAGAAGAAGATTAACACCAACTGAATCGTAGCATATTACGAAAACAATCTTCTGCAACACACTTGTCTCACGGCTCCATACGGTGGATGATACCACAGATGCTGCTGGACTCCACAGTTGGATGGAGTTGAGATAAATGACTGAATGAAGAATGAAGGACTCTGTGTCTCAGACATTCTCTGACACCAACAGTTTGCATGAAATTAACATTTAACCTGAGCAGAAGAGTCCAGTTTGGTTTTAGGTAACTTACAAACAGCTATCGGCCCATATAAACCCTTTTTAGTAAAATCATAGAAAAAGCCGTTTTTTCAACAGCTATCTCCACTACATGACTGTTTTGATGTCTTCCAGTCAGGTTTATGGTTACATCACAGCACTGAGACAGCTCTGGTAAAGGTCCTTCATGACATCAGATAGTGACAATATTAGTCTTGGTCTTATTGGATCTCAGCGCTGCATTCAACATAGTCGACCATAACATTTGGAAAGACAGGTTACAAAATTTAGTGGGACTTTGTGGCACAGCACCTACTTGTTACTTGAGTCCCGTCTAAAAGACAGGGACTATTTTTTTGTTGTTAGGTAACTACAATTTGGAGCTAACAAAAATAACGTGTGGAGTTCCCCAAGGTTCAATTCTGGGGCCTTTGTTGTTTAACATATGCTAACACTCAATCAAATTATGAAAAAGGACAAAATGTGTTACCATAACTATGCAGATGACACTCATGATTATGGTCAAATTGTCTGTTTGCTAAAGATTCTTTTTTCAGACAGGTTAAAAAGTTTTCTTTATGTTGACATGTTTAGACCACACCTGTAGTCTTCCAGAAGATGTCATGTGATGTTGTGACAGGTTATTACTCGCTGTTTTATAAAATGCATCACACAGAAATTCCACCTCGAGAATTACATACCAAACAAGATAAAACCATTTCATTTGCTAATTCTTTTTGTCCGAGAAATAAATGTTAGGTTTTTTAATTACCAACATGTTACGGCAATCCTTTCGCCTTCATCAGAGTCACAAGATAAAACAATACCTTGAACACCAATAGAAAAAGGAATTTAACATGTGTCAGACCAAATTGCGGAGATCAGCACTGCCTCACACGTATTCCACTGCTCTTCTGAGCCGCTGCATCCAGACTCTGTAGCGTCTTTTTCTTCTAAAGCCGCGGTGCAGGTGTGTTTTTTCGAGAGAAGAAAATAGTTATGGGTCGTTTTGTCGCTCTTTTTTCTTCTGGGCAAAAAGATTCTTGTAACCCGACATGCCACCATGGTTATATCTGAGAACTGTAATGAACAATTTTATTTTATTTTTATTTATTTTGCCTTTATTTAACCAGGTCGGTCCCGTTGAGACACAATGACCTCTTTTCCAAGGGAAGCCTGGCCAGGACAGCAGCATAAAAGAAATTACAATTGCAGACACAAGTCACACAACAAAAACAACAATTACAAGGCATAAAAATGACAACACACAGATAAAATACATTTCAAGGGGGAAGCAACAGGGCTAAGGCTCTGGATTCACATTAAAAACAGAAACAAGTACGATATGAAGCTGCTCCAATTTCTCTAACACGAGTTTTCAGAGCTCCAAGATTGATGAGCTCCTTTAGCTTTAGAGTTTTTGGCAGTGCATTCCAGGCAACAGGTGCAGCGTCCTTAAAGCAGTGCTTACCAAGTTCTGAGTTAACTTTAGGCACATTTAGTAAATAAAACTCGTTGGAACAATTCATCAAAGAGTCCCGTTCCTGAGCTGCTGCTGAAGTTGTTGTGAATGTTTTTATTTAAAGTAATGAAATAGTTACTTTTCATAGTAACGCATTACTTTTTGGTCTAAGTAACTGAGTTCCTAACTGAGTTACTTTTTTAATGAAGTAACTAGTAACGGTAACTAGTTACTATTTTTCAGTAACTAGCACAACACTGGTAGTGACACATCAAAAAACTGGACAACATGATCATGAAGGTAAGGGCAAATGACAAATGGCCGGCGAGTAACCAATGGGTATGTAACATATCAGCACACACGCTAACACAGAGAGAGACCAATATACTTTCACAAGGACGTAATTACGCACTTACACCTAATAAAATTCCATACAATGACTTCATCCTGGCAACAAAACTCGCATGCAACAACATACAAGGCCAGGGGGAAAAAGCAGAGCTCTGAAAGTGGCAAGGTGGCAAGACTTTTGGAAATAGCAACGATAAAACACAGAAACATCACAAAAGAAAAAAAGAGAAGCAATGCTGGTCAAAAGTACAGACATCACTATACTCCCTGCTGAAAAAGGGTGCACCACAGTAATAATGGACGCAACTCATTACAATAAACAAATGGAGGACATGCTAAAAGATACCCAAACATATGAAATACTCAAAAAGGATCCAACAGAAGAGAAGAAAAGGACATTGAAGAAACTTTTGAAACCCCTGGACTAGGGCTGGGCGATTATACGATCTCGATTTGTGATCGCGATCAAATTAAGTTCGATCACGGTGATCAGCTGTGGGTCTACTTTCTCGATCACGTGCAAAACATGCTGCAGCAAAGTGCACGACAACCAATCACAACCCGCTTTCCTGGCACCGCGCTGTCTGCATTAATTGATCATGCATGACATGCCGCGGCAAGTTGCATGACCATAGGCAGTAAAGTAGTCACATCTGCCTCCCCTGCACTGGTGGGAGCAAGCGTGACCAGAGAGAATAAAACTACAAGACAACAACCGCAGGCTAGCGTTAGCTTAGCTTCGAGCCGACCGGGACTCACGGTTAGCGGTTATTTATTTATTTATTTCGCCGGACAACTTCTTCCGAGCGTACAGGAGGAGGGTGTGATGGATTCACAAAATGCCCTTCGTGATGGATGTATTGGGTATTCGAACCGCACTCATTAAAGTTGTGATTCGCTCTGCTTGTACCACAAATTATTCATCACCGCCGACTTCAGAAACTCTGCGGCCCCGACATGGGTGTGTGTGTGCGTGCGTGTGTGCGTGTGTGCGTGTGTGTGTGTGCGCGCTCAGCGGAGTGATTGTGTCGGAACGCGGAGGCAACAAGCAGAGCTCAGCAGATGACGCCGTAGGCTCTGCGTTGGTGTAACGCGGGACCATAAATCAGCCTTAAGTCCCTTTAGGCTAATACTGTGAGAAATAACCTCTCATAATAGCGGTACTACAGTTAATAAATGTAATAAAACTGCCGTTTCTGCTGGCTACTGAGTCCTGTAAGTGGCAAGTGAGTTTTAACTCCTTAATTACCAACCAGCGTCAGAGTCACGCACAGTACACAAACTGTGATGTTAAAGAGCCACCTGTTGGTCAATTTAAGCAACCGCATCGCCAGCTGCTTGACAGTGGCTCAACTCATATTAGTTTACTGTTTTTGTTTTTAATTATGTCATTGCAATTTTATCTATGCAATTGTGAAAAAAATGGCAAAATAAATGAAAAACTGTGAACAACCGCATTCCGTAGGCTATTCAGTACTCAGTATTCAGCCAAGTCTTTTTTTTTATTCCGCTTCAGTTTCGGCCTCAAATTTTCATTTTGGTGCATCCCTAGTTTTTTCGGTGGGTACCACTGGTAGCATTCTGGATTCTTGTTAAAACATGCTATTTGCTTTATTTGTTAATAAAAAAAAAACTAATCTCTGGTTTCTTTCTATTTTATTCCAGAAGGGAGGGGGGATCTTCTGATTTAAAAAAATCGTGATTAAAAATCGAGATCATTCAATATGGGAAAAAAAATCGTGATCACTTTTTTTGCCATATCGCCCAGCCCTACCCTGGACAAAAATTAAACAGACAAGAGCACCTATAATCACCTGGGCCAACTGTGAGTATCCCCCCTCGGATCTATGGCACACCACTGCAACACATCATAGATAGCATTGGCTCAGTCACCAAGTCAAGCTATCCAGAGCACTTGCTGAACTAATAAAAGCTCTCTTTGGACTCACAGATCAACACTGCAAGACCACAAAAGAGCTGGCAAAAGAATTAAACATCACAATATCTGTGCTGTTCTGCACTGGAAGCTCATCAGTTGTCGTGATGTGGTGCTGAATGACATTGCTGTTACCAGTGGACTTTGTCCAAACTGTAGGCCACTTCTGCAGCCTTTTTTTTTTCTTCTTGATGTTTTCACGAAGACCAAACGCTTATAACTTCATGAATGTTCTCCGTGAAGACGTAGATGCATCAGTAATTGTGTTAATGTCCTCATCAGGCCTGAACACGCCGTAGAAAACACTCCAGGCCTGTTGGTGGCGCTGTGATGACGCCACGTCCACGGCGCCTGCAGGTTTAAAAACTGATGCTTTCCAGACCCCCAAAACGCCGGCGTTGCTAGCTTGCTAGCTCTCCAACATTATGGACTATACCTTTAATGTCCATGTTTTCAGTAGTTTCCTCTGGTTTTGGTTCTGCTGCTGGTGACGTAAATCCTCAATCCCAGTCGCTGCAGCGGGGAATCAGATCCAGAAGATGCAGCTGCAGAGTTAGAGGCTGATGCCGTTAACGCAAAGCTCTACCCAATGTCTCGTGGAAAAAGTGGAGAAATGCGGAAAAATAAATATGTTGTAAACTCAAATTAGAGTCTTCTGTATCTGGAATGTATTCTTGAGTCTATAAGGTAACACTAATATAATAATAAGATAACCTTGTTTGAATTGTAAAATGGGTTTGGCTAAATATAATCTTTGACTAAAACTAGACTAAAATGGTCCTGGACAATTCTGACTGAAATAAGACTAAAATGCTCAGACTTTTAGTCGACTGAAACTTGACATGACTAAAAGGAGAATGAACGGGACAAAAACTTATAAAAACTAAAATTAGAGACTTCAGTTCAAGATTCAGCTGCTGGTACCAGATAATCCGGACAGTTTGTTCATCAGCTCTAGCTGCAGGAGCAGCTCCACCTACTGGTCAGAGGTCACTTCCTGCAGCTATTTACCATATTTTGTCCTTTCAATTAAGCTTTTGACTTCTTTTATTTATTTATTTATCTATTTATTTATTTATTTATTTATTTATTACGGATCTCCATCAGTGCTCACTGCAGTGAAGACTATTCTTCCTGGGGTCCAACATTGCACACATACAACAATAAAATACAATCCTTACAATTAAAACATAACTAAATCTAAACAAAAATGATCTGAGATGTGATGGAATTCAACCACTAAATTGTTGAAACCAGCCAGAACCAAACAACAAAAAAAAATTCTATTTTACACACTCAGAATTTCAGAATAAACCAAGAATTTCAGAATAAACCAACTAACTAAAACGAAAGTTACGCCTGTAACTACAGTTCTATGAGTCCCGGATGACCGCCAGGCGGTGCTGTAAGCACTGGATATCTCCCCTCGCGCATGCGCATGTCGAGTACAATACCAACAATGTCACGTCACCCGTGACCCCTGCATGACCCCCGGAAGGGGTATATCTTCCGGGGTCAAGCATGGGATCGGCTCCTAGAATCTTCTCGCGAGAGCACGAGGATTCGGAGTGACCGGCAGGCCTGGCGGTCATCCGGGACTCATAGAACCGTAGTTACAGGCGTAACTTTCGTTCTATTTCGTCCCTACTGACCGCCAGGCGGTGCTGTAAGCACTGGATGACGAATACCAACAATGTCACATAGAATCCCGGTCACATACCTCACTGATCAGGGGCAGAAGGACCCGGGAGTAGAACCACGCCCAATGGTTGGGGAGTGGCGACATTGATCCGGTAAAACCTGGAGAACGTGTCCGGCGACGTCCACGAAGCTGCTGCGCAGATGTCCTCCAGAGGCACCCCCTTCAGGGCAGCCCAAGAAGCTGCGACGCTTCTGGTCGAGTGGCACCTCACCCCCACTGGTAAGGGGCGGCCACTGGCCCTGTAGGCGTGCTCGATGGTGTCCACCACCCAGTGGGACAGGCGCTGTCTAGAAATAGCGCGCCCCCTGTTAGGGCCACCATGACAGATAAAAAGCTGCTCCGACCGTCGCACAGGCGCGGTGGCAGCAACATAAGCAGTAAGGGCCCGTACGGGGCACAAAGGGCTCGGCCCACCCTCCGCAGGCTCGGGGTCGAACCGGGCAAGCTGGATAGGCCGATTAGCATGATCGCGTGGCAGGACCTTGGGCAGGAACGCCACGTTCGGCCACAACGTAACCCCTGAGCCATCCGGGTTCCACCTCAGGCAGTACCCGCTGACTGACAGGGCATGTAACTCACTGACTCGCTTTGCTGACGTCATAGCGAGGAGAAAAGCCGTCTTCATAGAAAGACACTTCAGGTCCACCTGGGCCAAGGGCTCAAAAGGTGGAGAAGAGAGGGCACCTAGTACCATAGACAGGTCCCACACCGGGGCCCTTGGGGTCCTCGGGGGGCGCAGCCTCAGAGCCCCCCTAAGAAAGAGAGAAACCAGCCGGTGGCACCCCACGGTGGCATTCTCGACCAGGGCATGTCGTGATGAAATGGCTGCCACGTACACCCGTAAGGTGGACTGAGCACGGCCATCATCCAGGAGGGACTGAAGGAACTCCAGGATCGTGGCCACAGGGCAAAGCATAGGGTCCTCTGCCCTGTCCGCACACCAGGCAGAGAATCTCCTCCACTTGCACTCATACTGGAGGCGGGTGGAGGGCGCACGAGCGTTCAAGATGGTAGCCCTGACGGGCTCAGTACAGCTTGACACTAACGGGTCGGGCCCTGCAGTGGCCAGACCCAGAGTTGAAGGCGACGGGGGTCGGGATGCCAAATCCGACCCCCCAGCTGGGACAGAAGGTCCCTCCGGTCGGGTAGGCGCCATGGCGTGCCGCAGCAGAGCCTCCGGAGTAGTGGGAACCACGGTCTCCCCGGCCAGAAGGGGGCCACCAAGAGGAGCCTGTGACCTCTCTGGAGGACCCTCTGCAACGTCGGAAGGATTAAAGGTAGTGGGGGGAACGCGTACAGGAGCCCGTCGGGCCACTCGTGCCCTAGGGCATCCTGACCCAGAGGACTGGTCTCCTCTGTCCAGGAGAACCAGAGGGGGCAGTGAGCCGAGACGCCCGAGGCGAAGAGGTCCACCACCGCTCTGCCGAAGAGGACCCAAATCATCCCCACTACCTCCGGATGAAGCCGCCACTCTCCTGGGGAGGCTTGTGTCGGGACAGGAAGTCTGCCACCTGATTCCTGACCCCTGGCAGGTATATCGCCCGCAGGCTGAGGAGGCGAGGAGCGGCCCACGTCAGAAGGCCCCGGGACACCTGCAGCAGCTGTGCAGACCCGGTGCCCCCCTGGTGGTTGATCTGGGAGACAGTGGACACATTGTCCGACCGAACCAGTACGTGCCTCCCCCATAGGTGAGGTAAAAAGTGCTCGAGTGCTCGGTGTACAGCACGGAGCTCCAGCACATTGATGTGGCGTGTGCGGTCCCGCGCAGACCACTGCCCTTGGGCAGGCCTGCCGCGCCAAACAGCACCCCACCCCGAGAGGGAGGCATCTGCGGTGACAGTCTCCCGGAAGGAGGTGATAGTGCCCAAGGGCACACCCCCCAGCAGGAATGCCCCGTCTTTCCAGGGTGCCAGGGCATGGACACACACCCGCGACACCCTGACTAGCCTGTGCCTGTGCCTTTCGGCATCCAGGCGAAGGCTGTTCAGCCACATCTGCAGGGGGCGTAGCCTCAGCAGGCCCAAAGGCACAACAGCCGAGGCGGCTGTTAATCTGCCCAAAAGCTGCAGGAACTGGAGGTAAGGCAGCCGTCTGCCCCTCCTGAATCGGGGGAGGAGCCGCAGGATGTCGCTCACACGCCGCGGTGAGAGACAGGCCCTCATGGTCACCGAGTCGAGTACCAATCCTAAGTAGGCGACTCGCTGGGAGGGAGCCAGACAGCTCTTCCCTCTGTTCACTGTGAGTCCTAGTTTGGCCACATGCGACAAAAGGAGGGCCGTGTCTGCCACCACTTGTCCTCGGGACGGCGCGCATATCAGCCAGTCGTCCAGGTACGGCAGAACCTTCATACCCTGTGCCTGCAGGGGAGCGAGGGCTGCCGCCACGCACCTGGTGAAAACTCTTGGGGACAGGGAGAGCCCGAACGGGAGCACCCTGAACTGGTAATGGCGGTCCTGATAGGCGAACCTCAGGAACCGCTGGTGCTGTGCCGCAATCGGCACGTGAAAGTAAGCGTCCTGTAGATCTACCGTCGTAAACCACTCCCCCTGACCGACCGCACGCAGAACATCTGCTGTGGTCAGCATCCGGAAGGGCAGGGCCTTCATGTACCCGTTGAGGCCTCTCAGGTCCAAGATGGGACGAAGGCCGCCGTCTTTCTTGCTGACGAGAAAGTAGGTTGAGTAGAACCCCTGGGGCTGCAGCAGGGGGTCTACCGGCACAATGGCGCCCTTGGCCAGCAGGACGGACAACTCCTGAGTCAGAGCCAGAATGTTCGCCGGGTCTCTGATGACGGTCATCTTGACCCGGCCGGAGGTAGGGGGCCGGTGTCGGAACTGCAGTACGTACCCGTGGGTTAAGGTGGAAATTACCCAGGGGTCCGACGAGCAGGCAGCCCAGTGACTGAGCTGCTGCCGGGAAAAGCAGCCGACGACCGGCCCCGTGGCCCTAGCGCCGTCTCCCCCGGCCTCTGGACGTGCCGGGGGGGCGATGGTCGAGGCCAACACCCCGACGCTGCTGGGGCGGTCCGCGCACAGGGGGGCGAAACCCCCCGGCAGGCTGTCCAACGGGCCGTTGGGAGCTGCGCTGGCTCCTGCGGGCAGGAGGCTGGGGGCGACGTCCAGGGGCGGACGAAGGGCCCCTCGGTGTACTGGAAGCGGGCGCCCTCCTGTGAAGGTGCACCAGTCGCTGCCTGGTCTCATCGGCCAGGGCGGTGCGGTTCAGAGCTTCCAGGGCAGTTGCCCCAAACAGCTCCCCCGGTTCTGCCGGTGCCTGACGAAGAACCCTACGAGCAGTCTCTGTCAGGGGTGACTGCGCCAGCCAGACATGACGGCGCGTGTGCACCAGGGTGGACATCAGCCGCCCCAGTTCCCTCGTCTGGGAGGCAAAAGCCTGTAGGGACACATCACACAAGTCCCGTGTGGAATCATCCACCTGTGCATCCTGCAGGGAGGTGGAGAGGGCCAGTAGCAGATGAGAAAGGGTGTTCCCCAGCCGGCCGATGCGCGCCGCTGTTTCATAAGCCCTACAAATATGCCCATCAGTAACCCTACACTGGGTAGAGGGGCACTTGGGATCTGGCTTCAGAGCCTCATCAGGAGCCACTATCAGTGCTGCAATGGAGGGCTCGATGGGGGGCATGTGGTGGAGACCAGCCACTGCAGCGTCCTCCATCGCCGTCAGAGCACGGTCATCAGCTGTTAGCCTGGAGAGGGCTGTGACATCTCTCCAGCATGAGTGCAGCTCCCTCAAAAAATCCGACGAAGGCGGAATGGTGAATTCCACCGGAGAAGGATTGCGCCTGTGGAAGGCGCTAGAGGCCACCTCCGCACGCGGTGCATCCAGCTGCAAGTGTGCCAGGGCAGTGCGGATAATGCTCTGCACGGAGGAACAAACTGTCCCCTCCCGAGAGCTCTGGGCAGATGAGTGCGAGGAGAACCCCGAGCGCTGTGAGGCCGGGTCCCCTGATGACACGTTGAAGTGGCTCGCCGAGGCTGCAATGGAGATTGCGTCCTCTGGCAGCGGCGGTGGCGACCCCAGAGCAAACTCTGGCACGGCAGGTTCCACCTGGCCAGTACCAGGTTGCAGATTGAGGAGGAGCGCCTTCATCTGCTCCATGTCGGCAGCCAAGCGATCTACCTTCGAGGAGAGCTGGCTCGTCATCCGCCGTCGTTTGGGGGCCCCCACCACTCTCTTCGCCGATCGCTTCAGCGAAGACCCCGGCTGGGATGAGGGGAGGCTGGCCGACGGCCCCGGCTGCTCAGGGCCCAGGCATGACACGCAGAGGTCCTGGTCAACCGCAGGATCCAGGGAGGCCATGCACCCTGGGCATGAACGCTCCATCACAGGGACCGGTGGGAGAGGGAGCGGACACGCTGCCGTCACCACGGATGTGCTGGCAGGAGAGAGGAGCGGTCACGCTGCCGTCACCACGGATGTGCCGGTGGGAGAGGGGAGCGGACGCGCTGCAGTCACCACGTAGGTGTCGGTGGGAGAGGGGAGCGGAAACGCTGCCGTCACCACAGCGAGCACGCTGCCGTCACCACCAATATGAAGGCGGGAGAGGGGAGGGCCACGCTACCGTCAGCACGGATGTGTCAGTGGGAGAGGGGAGCGGAAACGCTGCCGTCACCACAGCGAGCACGCTGCCGTCACCACCGATATGCAGGTGGGAGAGGGGAGCAGCCACGCTACCGTCAATACGGGTGTGTCAGTGGGAGAGGGGAGCGGAAACGCTGCCGTCACCACAGCGAGCACGCTGCCGTCACCGCCAATATGCCGGCGGGAGAGGGGAGGGCCACGCTGCCGTCACCACGGCTATGAGAAAAGGCAAAAAAGGCGTCTTCACTCAAAAAGAAGAGAACAATCCTCTCTTGTTTCTTTTCCTTTTTTTTTTTTTTTCAAGAAAAAAATAAAAAATAACTGCAAGGAAAAATAACAATATCACATCAGTAAGTGGGAGAGGGAGCAAATGCTGCCGTCACCCTGAACGAGCCGGTGGGAGAGGGAGCGGAAACGCTGCCGTCACCACGGCCGCAAAACAGGCAAAAAGGCGCTGTTCTTTTCCTTTCTTATATTATTATTTTTTTTTTTTAAAGAAAAAATAATCTGCAAGGAAAAAAATAATGTTGTCACTTCAATAAAGTGGGAGAGGGAGCGAAACGCTGCCGTCACCACAAGTGTGCCGGTGGGAGAGGGGCGTGGCCTTCACCACGGCTGTAAGAAGGACAAAAAAAGGTGTTTTTTTTTTTTTTTTAGAGAAAAAAAAAAAATAATCCCTTTCTGCCTCTTTTTTTTTTTTTTTTTTAATGCAGAAAAAATAACTGCACAGAATATTCAGGTGTCGGGCGCAGCCAACAGCTTACCTTCTGCCAGCTGGCCCAGGGGGGCGGGGCGGGGAGACGCCGCCGCTGCCGCAACGAACACCAATAAATACCGCGTGGCCACAGCCTCTCGGAGGACGACAGAGATCGTTACTCCTACCTTACGGCACGAAGCTGCACAGAGGCCGGCGGTTTTAGGGAGGAAAGGAAGAAGCTTTTAACCAGCCTTCTATTTCCGTCCTGTACTTCAGCGCGATGCGAGAAGAATGAGGAGCCGATCCCATGCTTGACCCCGGAAGATATACCCCTTCCGGGGGTCATGCAGGGGTCACGGGTGACGTGACATTGTTGGTATTGTACTCGACATGCGCATGCGCGAGGGGAGATATCCAGTGCTTACAGCACCGCCTGGCGGTCAGTAGGGACGAAATAGAACTGACTTCCTTGCTAAGTACTGCTTTTCTTAATTTATTTTTGAATCTAGCTTTATTGTTTATCATGGTTAATGTGGTGGAAGCTTATTCCAATATGTTAATGCTCTATACATACTTCTTTGACTGTTAACAACAGAAGTTTTACTGGCTTAAGGGTCATGAAGTGATGAAAACTTCCCTTTGATTCAGTTCTTTGATTCATACACGTTTATTTCCACCTGTAGTTGACCTGCAGTTCCTCTACCGACCACTAGGGTCTGGATCCATTGACCTCCATGTACAAATGTTCCCCTTTACAGCAGAAATAAACGGATCAACAGTCTGGTACAGAACCAGTTTTGGTCTCCAGAGCCGGATCTCACATCCATGACACCTGCACAGGGGTTCTTATGAACCTTGTCAGTTGTATTCAATCAGACTTTTGTGTTTTATAGTTTATATAGTTTATAGTTTTATTTGGATCCCCATTAGCTACAGCAAAACTGCAGCTATTCTTCCTGGGGTCCGACACATAATACACAGTACATTACAACAACAAATTAAAAGCAAACCTAAAGAGGTAGCATATAAAAAAGAAAGGAAAAACAGAAGATAAAGAAAAAATAAAAAGTCATTCCGTTTAACATTTAGATATAAATAAAAACAATACATATTCATACATTTTATAACATCAACAAATTCAAACAATTTATAGTTATCATAGTTTGCACCAATAACCATTTTTAATACAGTAAATATTCATTTATATATATATACATACCCATATGCTGTCTACATTACTTATTTATTTATTTAATAATAATTAAATACGTTTTATATGTATCTATTCAATAGATGTTTCTTTACTAACAATTTGAATTATTTTATGTTAATAGTGTTTGGGAAGTGGGTTCCATGCAGACGTAGCTCTGTACGTCACCGTTCTTTTACCATAGTTTGTCTTTATTTTTGGCAGTGAAAAGTTCCCTCTGAGAGCACGTCTTGTGCTGTAGCTATGATTTTCTGAACTGTAACATAATGTTTTATATAGAACTTGCAAGGTTTTGATATGGATACATTTTATTGTTCAGTGGCTTGATCTTCATGTCAGCTCATGTCTGCACACGTGGACCTCTGAAGTTGCCTGGCCCAGTTCCGTCAGAGGCCTCTCAGGCAAAGGTCTTGGTGTTTATCGAATCCGTCGCTGCAAAATTCCGTCCACAAGAAAAACGGTTGAATATACGGAAGAGTATTAGAGCCATGCAGGAGAAAAAATATTTGAGAGCGGAAGATTTTTTTTTATTGTGCACTTCGAGAAAAAAGTCGAAATGTCGAGAAAAAAGTCGAAATAACGAGATTAATGTTGAAATACAATTTCGAGAATAAAGTCAAAATTTCGTGAATAAAGTTGAAATTTCGAGAATAAAGTTGAAATATTATTTCTTGAAAAAAGTCGAAATGTCGTGAATAAAGTCAAAAATCCTCCATCAAATCCAGTTAGCAGAGCGACTGACAGCTATGCAGCAGCAGCCGTAACTAACTAACTAACTAACTAACTAACATCCTTGGAGTGGAACGTTAAGGGTACGTTTCTGAAGTTATGCAACTGCATTTGTGTGATATGTGTTTCAAATCAATATCGTAAGCAGAGGTGTCAAGTAACGAAGTACAAATACTTTGTTACCTTACTTAAGTAGAAATTTTGGTTATTTATACTTCACTGGAGTAATTATTTTTCAGACGACTTTTTACTTTTACTCCTTACATTTCACGCAATTATCTGTACTTTTTACTCCTTACATTTTAAAAACAGCCTCGTTACTCTATTTCATTTGGGCCTTTAAAAAAAAACTATCCAGTTAAATTGCTCCATCCGGATAGAGTGAATTTGGTTGTGGTTGTTTCAGATGTTCTTGTCCAGTTTTGTTCTTACATCCGTTCCCTCAGATTTCTGCAACTAAACTTGGATGTTCATTCCAATAAAGGTTAGGATAAATGATAACATGCTCTGAAGTTTGACTTTTTGCACCATTACAATACTTATAGGTAACTAGTCATCATATCTCCTGCTCTCTGAAACACATGTTACTGCTCAATAGTGCACATATATGCTTCTTTAATATATTTACATTATACTAAGATGCATTCATTTTCAATGGCTTTTGTCCTTAATGGCTTTTTTCCCCCCTTACATTACTTTTACTTTTATACTTTAAGTAGTTTTGAAACCAGTTCTTTTATACTTTTACTTAAGTAAAAAACTTCAGTTGATACTTCTACCTGAGTAATGAATGTGAATACTTTTGACACCTCTGATTGTAAGGCCAATTCTTGTATTCTGAACCTTGTTGTTCAACTATATTCACGAAATTTTGACTTTTTCTCAACATTTCTACTTTTTTCTCGAAATTGTACTTCAACATTATTCTCGACATTTCGACTTTTTTCTTGACATTTCGACTTTTTCTCGAAATTGTACTTCAAAACTAATCTCGACATTTCGACTTTTTTCTCAAAGTGCTTCATAAAAAAAATCTTCCTCTAAAATATTATTTTTATTTTCTCTCCTGCCTGGCCCTAATACTCTTCCGTACGAATGTGAACCGCTGTTTGAAACTAGAAAATGCTGCAACTGCTGCCAGCCGGTCATTTCTCCAACTGAGCACAACAGTTCTTTTTGATTCGCTTCAGGTTTTTAAAGCCCGGTAGGTTATTGTTGTTTAGCCACAGTTGGTGTGGAACGAATGAGCCTTTCAGCAGAGCGCTGCTTCATATTCACACACTGAGGCCGAACATCTGATGCCACCAGGGGCAAAAAACAAGTTAGTGTCCCAGCCATCAGGCCTCCAATACTTTCAGTTATTATAACGACTAAACCAGCACGCCTTTGTGGCACAACATAAATGGTGCCCTGTGTGAGGCTTTTAATATACCAGCGTTGTGTCAAATCTGTGTAAAATAATCCTTTATTCATTTTGAATAAAAAAAGCACTCAGTCTTCGTGAGAAGTCATTGGACCTCTGTGAGCAGTATGGAATTACAGCTACTTTGAGACTGATTATTCTGTTTAGTTATTATTTCCTGATATGGTCAGGTGGTGCCCCATTTGGATTTATTAATTTTGATCATTCATTTTGATAAGTCATCTTCTTTATTAATTATTAATAACTATCTACCATTTACCATCTTAAGACAATTATTAATAACTCTCAAATAACTGAACCAGCACCTTGTTTGTGGCACAACACCTATAATGTCCTGTAGCTGTTTTTAGTGTCCTTCCTGAATTCTTCTACCTCTAAACTCTTACATTATTATATATTTGTTCACCTTGGCGTTTGGCTGAGTACCCACCCCTACTGGACCTTTCATCCTTCTGATGTTACTGGGGTTCATTTTGTTTTTTTTATTTCGTTTATTTTATTGTTTTGTCTTTATTGTTTCTAATTGTTGATGATGTTTTACTGTAAAGCCCTTTGGTTGGCCAGATGCTTTTTATATATGCTATAAAGCTGACATTGACCCAACTGCTAAGAAAATCAACCGATTGTCTTCATGCATTTACAATCAACATTTCTGTTTATTGATTTTTTTTTTAAAAAAAAGGTACAAATAGAAACAAGATATTGATTCACACTTAACTCAGGTAAATATGACATTTTGAATTTATACTTATACATTTCTGTATGGCTTCATAAATGCCTATTTTCAAAATCAAATCAAAATATGTATATCTCATCTTATTACATATCATTTTTGTATTAATTTACTTTAAAGAAAAACAGTGATTGACTGAATTACCGCAGAATGATTTGGAAGGTCATTAAAAGATATATAAACAGAGTAAAAGTCCCGAAAAGCCTCAGGAAACCACAATCTGAGCCTTGAACCCAGAGCAATATATTTGTCTTAAGTCTTTGAAACCACTTTTTTAAGATGACTGAACCAAAGCCTTGCTGCTGTCGCGTTCAGGTCAACGAGGTTGTCTTATAAGATGGAGCATGAGCCATCGCCTGTATCTCCCAGTGCCTTTTCCTCTATCCAGTCGCTGACCTCTTCGTCATGTTTGATCTGTAGTTGTTTTATTTCTTCCTCTACAGAAACATTGTGTATGAGATCCTCCAGTTCTTCTTGTTGTCTTATCCTCACTTTCTCAAAGTCTTTCCTGTGTGCTTTTTTCTTCAGCATGTGTTCCAGCATGATGTCCTTCTTCCTTTGTTGTTTTACCTTCATGTCTTCCATTTCTTTGTTATGTTTACTCGTCAGAGTTGCAAATTCGCGTGTATATTTCTCTCTAAAGTCATTGAATTGTTCAGCTTGTTTTCTGACCTCTACTTGAGTTCTATTTTGCGTTTCTTCCAGTATTGTCTCATAGATTTCCTGTGTCTCTCTCCGTTCCTTTTCGTCTCGTTCTCTTTTGAGTCGACTTTCTTCTTTTATTTCCTGCTCATATTCTTCTCTCATCTTTTGAAGCCATTTATGTTCATCTTGTCTCAGTTGTTCCTCTGTTTGTCGATTTCCCCACCATTCCTTACGCTCCTCTTCCCAAACCCCTCGTTTTTGTTTCATCTCTTCTCTGTTCATCATGAGATCTCTAGATGCATTTCTTTCACATTCAGATTGTATTTTGTTCTCCAGAACTTTAAGTTTTTCTTCCCACTCGTGCCGCTGATATTCTTCACGTCTTTTTCGATCAATCTCCTCCTTTGCTCTCATATCCTCTTCTCTCTTTCTTTTCCGTTCCTCTTGACGAATGTACTCCTCCTTCTCCTTGAGTGCTTTTTCTCTTTTTGAGCTTTCTTCTTCGATCCTCTTCATCTTTGCTCTGATTTCTTGTTGATGTTTATGAAGTAGTTCTTGCTTCTGCCTCTCCATTTCCTCTTCTTTCTCCTTCAGGATCCTCTTCACTTCTTGTTGAATGGCGGTCTCAGCTTCTTGGAACACGTCTGTAGTGTAGTAGCTGCTGCCGTTGTTCTTTACCATTTGGTCTACTTTCTTCAATAGCTGGGTGACCTGTGTATGATTCCCAAGATCTCTGTTATTCATGACGTGGTATCGACCTCCACAGTCCTCAACCAGCTTTCTGATGAAGTCATCACTGTAGTCGTTCATGTAACTCTCCATGGTCTGATCTTGAAGATCGTCTCCTCTGGTGAAAACAATGATGATGTAGTTTTGTGATCTTTTGCCAAAAAACTGTTTGATGAGCTCCACAGTGTCTTTTTCCTCCTGCGTGAAGCGACCGATCTGAAGCACCAGTAAGAAAACGTGTGGTCCAGGAGCCAAGAGACTGATGCATTTCACAAGCTCCTGCTTGACTTCATCATTGGACAGATTTGTGTCGAACAAGCCAGGCGTGTCCACCACAGCTACTGGCCGTCCAGCAATGTTTCCTGTTTCTTTGTGGCATTTTGTGGTCACTGACTTCATGGAAGCTCTCGAATGAAAGCTACTCTTTCTCAAAATGGTGTTTCCCGTGGCGCTCTTCCCACAGCCAGTCTTCCCAATCATCACCATCCTCAGAGGTTCTCTGGTCTGCTGTTTAGGATCTGCTGACTTCTGGGAAAAGTTCAGTTTCAAGTCCTTTGTCCATCGTGGTTTTTCAGTCATTTGCATTGTTAAGCATCGAGATCCCATATCTGTCATCTTTTCCACGGTATGCAGCAAGTCAGAGACCTGATGTCTGTTGTTGATGTTGAAGATAGTATAACGGCCTCCACACCCCCGACAGAGGTCTTGAACGTTTTTATTTCCTTTCACAAACCTAACATTGTCTGGATCTGTAGGATCAGACTCCACAGGTAACAGAATCATGGTGAAGTCATTGGCTCGGGGGCTGAATGTGTGCTGGATGGCTTGTAACTCCATCTTATCTTTCTCACCTATTGGACCCACTGGTAAAACCAGGATGAAAGCATGGATGCCTTCAGGCTTCCAGCGGGACACACAGTTGTGTATCTCCTTTACTGCTTCTTGGGGTCTTCCAGACAAGACAGGTAGGTCCATCAGGGACACCACACGTCCAAACACTTCTGCCTCAGTCATAAGACACCCTGAGTCTGCAGAAGCATCCAACCTTTGTCTACCCAGAATGGCAGTGGCTGCAGAAGTCTTTGATACTGCATGTCTCCCATACAGCACTAAGTTGAGAGGAGGTTTACAAGTTGCAGGGATGGCATTGGCTGCAGAAGTATTTGATACTCCATGTTTCCCATGCAGCCCTAAGTTGAGAGGAGGTTTAAAAGTTACAGGAGCTGTGGTGGGGTCACCCATTTCTGTAAAGTTTAGATGGCCTCGTTTGTTGTCACTCAGGATTTTGTCCATCTTCTTAATCAGTTCTTGAAGAACACATTGATCTTTCCGCTCAAAGTTGATGGTTTGCTGCCTGTGTCCACAGTCTTGGATGAGTTTGTTGACGGGGGAAGTAATCTCCTCCTCACCATGCGTCAAGATAACAATTGCGTGTTTAAATGATTCTTGACCAAAGAAACTCAGGATGAACCCAAGTCTTTGTCTGTCTTGTTCAGTGAAATCAGAAGGACTCACTAAGAGCAGCAGAACATTCGGTCCAGGGTGGCAGAGAGCCACACACTTCTTCATTTCAAGTTTCACTTTATCATCAGACAGTCTTGAAACAAGTAAGTCTGGTGTGTTTACTACAGTTAATTTCGTTTTATACCATGTTCCATGTTCAACTGTAGATTGTCTTGAGATTTTCCGGAGAAGTAGACCTGCTGTCTCTGTGAGTACGTTTTTCCCCGCTATGAAGTTAGTCAGTAAACATCTTTTGTTCTGGCTCTTTCCAAGCACCACAATGCGGAGTTCTTCTGCTGTTAAAAAAAAGAAAAGAAAACCAAGAGATCTTTTAGTGACTTTTCACACATTCATATACTCTTTCCATTGATATAGAATTCACTATAGATGTCAAATTAGTGAGACCCAGATCTCGCATTGATCATTATCTCTTGAGAGAACGGTCAAGTCAGGCGAATGAAGCCCGGCGGCAGGATTTACCCCACAGTCCACAGAGCATCAGTACCCCAGTGGCTGAAAGTGATTCAAGCACAAATTTGGGGAACCTGGAACCAAGTCACTTGCAACCTACGTTGGAGAAGAACATTCGAGGCTACAGACCTCAGGTGAAATGGCCAAAGTCCAGCAGCAAGGAAGAGTGGGCAACAATCGATGGAGACCTGATCAAGATCCTAGACTGAATCAAAGGAAGTGGAGAAAAAAACTGAAGAAGATGGGAGATCTGATCTACTTCTACAGAGGGGAAAGGTTCGGAACAAAAGAGACAGGAAGGAATGAAATGACACCAACAACTCCATGTCCAGAAGGCAGAAAGAAATCCAGCATATTGTGAAAGAGAGAAGGGTCTTGAGGAGGCAATGGAAGAGAGCCTCAGTGGAGGAAAGAGCGGACATTGACCTCTTCGAAACAGACCTCAGGAGCTGAAAACCTCAGGACTCGACGCAAGAGGAAGGAAAGGGCAAGAACATCCTTCTACAAGGATCCCTTCAAGTTTGGGAAATGACTCAAAGGAAAAGAGCAGCTCACTTAAGGTGCCAAAGAGGGATTTGGAGGATCACCTGAAAGTAACCCACACAGACAGCCAGAGACTGGAAAAAAGGGAGATACTGCCAGACATTCCACCGCTTCCTCAACCAGAACACCAGATGGACGACAGTCACCCAAGATGGAGCGAGGTAGAGGAAGCAGTGGAGGTAGTGGAAGCAGTAGAGGAAGCTCACGTGGAAGGATCTGTGGGAAATGTAAGGAAGCCAAATCAGCTTCATCATCAGAGCTGCCTAAGGCCCAATCCCAATACACCCCCTACTTTCTTTCACTAGCCCTACTTTCTACCACTAGCCCTCCCTAACTATCACTACCCCTAAAAAAGAAGGGACAGATTTTAGGGCACTTGAAATGTTCCCAGGGGCCTGTCCCAATACACCAACCCTAAAATCATGAAGCTGAGAGCCAAAAGCTGTTTTAATTTCAGCTGTAGCGCTGTTTCAGGCGTAAAAGTTAAGATCCCCAACCTGGGCTCAGTTTATCCAAATAACGCCGGTTAAGAAATTTGACCCGATGTTTTCGGAGATGATAAGAGCCGCCGGCTCAGAGCAGCAGCAGCCGGAGTACAGACGTGATCGCCCTGCGCCGTCGTCCCGGGGGAGAAAACTGCAGCTCTGTTGAGAATTACCGCTGGCTGAAATAAATAATTTAGGAAGATAAATGTTGGTTTAATAGATGAAATCTAACAGTTGTAGCTACGCCTGTTAAGAAATTTGCTCCGAAAATTTCGAGATTCCTGCCTACCGGCTCCGGAGCTGATTCATGGGTCCGCGTTAAATTGACGCAGAGCCTACGGCGTAGGGTACGGCGTAGGGTAC
The DNA here is from genome assembly GCF_033807715.1 of Cololabis saira. NCBI lineage: Eukaryota > Metazoa > Chordata > Actinopteri > Beloniformes > Belonidae > Cololabis > Cololabis saira. The sequence goes on from NC_084609.1 coordinate 31,092,361, forward strand.
GGCGTAGGGTACGGCGTAGGGTACGGCGTAGGGTACTGCGTAGGGTACGGCTTAGGGTACGGCTTAGGGTACGGCTTAGGGTACGGCGTAGGGTACGGCGTAGGGTACGGCGTAGGGTACGGCGTAGGGTACGGCGTAGGGTACGGCGTAGGGTACGGCTTAGGGTACGGCTTAGGGTACGGCTTAGGGTACGGCTTAGGGTACGGCTTAGGGTACGGCTTAGGGTACGGCGTAGGGTACGGCGTAGGGTACGGCGTAGGGTACGGCGTAGGGTACGGCGTAGGGTACGGCGTAGGGTACGGCGTAGGGTACGGCGTAGGGTACGGCGCGCGTATCCCTCTTGTGCACTCTGTCAAACCCCTGCGACACATACTTACCGGCTGCAAAACCAGTTTGTCCCAAGGCACCTGGAGACAAAACCAGGTCCTAAGACAACTGGCGATCATTCTGGAAGGAAGGAGAACTACCACCAATGCCCTCCCTCCACCAATGCCCAGACACGACCCGTTTTGTAAGAGCAGGACAGCATGCAACAAAGTCATCTGCAAGAGTCGAAACAACCACCCTAGACTCAGACCGAGACTGGAGGATGCAGGTTGATCTAGACAAGAAACTGGTCTTCCCGCCTGAGATCATCACAACGACCCTCAGGCCAGACCTGGTCTTGTGGTCAACCTCCCAGAAGGCTGTGTGCATTGTTGAACAAACTGTACCATGGGAAGCTGAAGTTGGTGAAGCATGTGAACACAAACAACTGAAGTACTCTGACATAGCAGCTGAGGCAGAACAACGCAGCTGGCGTGCCGAGGTGCTTCCGGTTGAGATCGGGTGTAGAGGTTTTGTAGCTACAGTACGTCCACAACCAAGATTCTGAAGGGGATGGGAGTGCAAGGACAGGCATTCCGCAAAGCCGTCAAGACGCTGTCAGAGGCTGCCGAACGAAGCAGCAGATGGCTATGGATCAGGGGGAAGGATCCCAACTGGGCTCCTAGATGAACATTGAGGGGTGAAAGCCGAGAGGGGCACACCTGGGACGCCAGGTGTTGCTGTTGAGCCCTTTGGAGGTGTCATGGGCCTATCAACGGAACATCTAGGAAGGAGGGTGCCCACCTGATGACCTCAGTGAAGCTTTTAACCCTACCCACTCGGTGACAAATTCCAATTATCTTAGGGATTGTACTATCTAGTCCTATAAGCTCAACTCTGGAATCAAAGGGGACAACTGGGATAAAATATCAGTCAAATGTGTTACTTTAGGCAGCTGGAAGTGCACATTTTTGTTTTCAAATACCAACATTCTAATTTCCATATTGATATGAACCAAGAAGTATTAAAAGTTGGAGTTCCTCTACTGACAACTAGGGACAGGCTCCAATAGAGAATCAATCTGCATTTATCTTCTTGTTAAAATATCCAATTTTATCGCAATTACAGTACGTATTCACTACTTTAGTTCTGAACCGCTCAGCTGCCTCCATGTCAACACCCTCAGCTTGTATAGTAGTTTGTATTAATCCACTGAATTTGTAAAAAAATTAATTCAGTGGAAAAAGCACTCTTTTTCTTGATGCCAGACTCACCAAGTCGGAAAGGTGCCCCTGCTGCCATCACGTTACCGTGGGAAGAACTTCTCACGAATAAATGTGTCAGTTTCTGGGGGATTATTGGAAACAGAAAAAACGTTTAGTATCAAACAGTTGTATCAAGTTTAGAAATAAAAAGCGTAGTCACAATAACAATTAGAATAATAAATCTGTACCCTATCACTGCACTGATAAAGTAGGTAGTGTCATGTTTGGTAAATAAATTATTTAGATATTTGGATAATTTGGTGGCACATTGAAACTAAACGGCAATATTTTATAAAATGTAAATTGTACAAAAGGCCATCTCAGTTAAGATAATATATATATATATATATATGTGTGTGTGTGTACAAATATATATATACAAACAAACATAACAATGTAAATATGCCAGATATAGCCAATGGCTAATTTCCATCAAGAAAAGAAATTAGAAACACAATAGTAACAGACTAATACAAAGATCATCCACGCAACATGGAAGTCAAAACAGAAAAACAAAATTGAAAATAAGTTACCAAACACTGTCAACAGACAAAAACATCAAAAATTGTAAGCACAAGTTGGTACTTGAAACATAAGAAAGGAAGAATTGTCAGGGTCACATGACTGGTTCCTCTTTAGCAAACATTTAGGTTTTGGTTTAAAAGCCATGAAAGTGTCAGAGAATGTAAATATATTCAGATTTATTATTGTCATTGAGTCAGCGGCACAACAGTGAAATTTGTTCCAGTACAGCCTGTCCAAGACAACAAAAAAAAGACTGATCGAGGCCGACCGAAAGTCTCCATGGCCTCACCGAACTCCTTCGAGACCCGAGTTTTTGCCTCCAGGGCTCCCCAAGCCACGGTTTGCCTGGCCTGCCAGTACCTATCTACTGCGTCAGGAGTCCCACAGGCCAACATAGCCCGGTAGGACTCTTCTTCAGTCTGACAGCATCCCTTACTTCCGGTGTCCACCACCGGGTTCTGGGATTGCCGCCATGACAGGCACCAGAAACTTTGGGTACACTTCGAGCCGCCGTGTCGACAATGGAGGCAGAGAACATGGTCCACTCGGACTCAATGGCCCCCGCCTCCCCCGGGATCTGAGAGAAGTTCTCTCGGAGATGAAAGTTGAAGATGTCCCTGACCGAGGGCTCAGCAAGACTTTCCCAACAGACCCTCAAAATAAGTTTGGGTCTGCCCGGTCTGTCCTCTGCCAGCATATCCAACTCACCACCAGGTGGTGACCAGCTGACAGCTCTGCTACTCTCTTTACCCTAGTGTCCAAGACATACGGCCGAAGATCAGATGAAACGACAACAAAGTCGATCATTGACCTCCGGCCTAGGGTGTGCTGGTGCCACGTGCACCGATGGACACCCTTATGTTTGAACATGGTGTTCGTTATGGACAAACTGGGACGGGCACAGAAGTCTAATAACAGAGCACCGCTCTGCTTCAGATCGGGGAGGCCGTTCCTCCCAATCATGCCCCTCAAGGTATCACTGTCATTGCCCACATGAGCGTTGAAGTCCCCCAGTAGAACAATATAGTCCCCAGTTGGAGCACTATCCAGTACTCCTCACAGGGGCTCAAAGAAGGCCGAGTACTCCGCACTGCTGTTCGGCCCGTAGGCGCAAACAGTGAGAGACCTTTTACCGACCCAAAGGCGCAGGGAAGCGACCCTCTCGTTCACCAGGGTGAACTCCAACACATTGCAGCTGAGCTGGGGGGCTATAAACAAGCCCACACCAGCCCGCCGCCTCTCACCCTGGGCAACTCCAGAGTAGTGGAGGGTCCAGCCCCTTTCAAGGAGCTGGGTTCCAGAGCCCAAGCTATATGTGGAGGTGAGTCCGACTATCTCTAGCCGGTATCAACTTGAAGGCGGGCCCACATCGCCGGTTCGAGCTAAGCCCAACCAGGACCAATGGGCAAAGACCCCAACCCCAGGCCTGGCTCCAGGAATGGGCCCCGGTGACACCAATCAGGGCAACCTAACGGTCCTGGATTTTTTCTTAACTATGATTGGCTTGTGAACCGCTCTTAGTATGGCCCGTCACCTATGATCTGGTTGCCATGGGAGACCCTACCAGGGGCGTAATGCCCCCAACAACGTAGCTCCTAGGATCATTCGGGCAACACAGACGCCTCCAAGGTGGCGGTTCAAGGAGGGGTCTGCCAGTGCCAAACAACTTCTTTTGCTCTTGCTGTTCATTCTTGTTTTGAGCTTCTGGTTCCCCAAATTCCTTGTGTGTTCAGCGATTAGTCGCATTTGAGATAATATCGCAATATCATAAATTGGGATTTTGAAATCGCGACGTGAGCAATTTTAGGGTTGTCACATGACACGAGAGTGAACTCTTTATGCTGCGCTTTAATATGTTTTTTTTTTTTTCTTCACACCAGTCAGAGATGCCGTCACTTGTCAGTTTAAGTTCACAGATTAGTATTAAGATGTTGGTAATTAGGGCCCGAGCACTTACAGTGCGAAGGCCCTATTGTATCTGTAGGAATTCTTTCTTTATTAGGGCCCGAGCACTTACAGTTCAAAGGCCTTATTGTATCTGTAGGAATTTTTATTATTAGGGCCCGAGATCCCAAAAAGCGCGCCCCAACTTCATCTATTCAATTCAATTCAATTTTATTTATATAGCGTCTAATACAACAGAGTTGTCTCTAGACGCTTTCCAGAGACCCATACCCAGAACATGACCCCCGAGCAGTTATTACATAAACAATGGCAGGTAAAAACTCCCCTAGTCGGAGAAAAACCTTAAGCCAAACAGTGGCAAGGAAAAACTCCCCTTTAGGAGGGAAGAAACCTTGAGCAGGACCAGGCTCATAAGGGAGGACCCTCCTGCCGAGGGCCAGACTGGTGGGTCAGGGACGGCAACAGCACAGCAGGCAGGTGGAAGCAGCAACGGGATGACCAGGGGTGGGGACCGCAGGCCAGCACGCAGCTCCCGAAGCTCCGGCCCAATCAGCAAGTCCCAGGTTGGGGTGCAGGGTCGGGGAAGGGTTGAAGGGAAGGGGTCAGGGAAAGACTTCTGGTTGGTCCATATTTGATAGTTCCTACTTTCTGCAATAACTTTTGAATGGTGTGATATAAAGAGTCATCGGTGGTGTCATCTGACTCGGTATTGAGTACTTGACCTTCATTGGCATGAATTAGCCCCGCCCCTTCTTCTGATTGGTCAATATTTGGTCAATATTTGATAGTCCCTATTTTCTACTATTTTCTACTATAACTTTTGAATGGTTTGACATACAGAGTCGTGGGTGGTGTCATCGTACTCGGTTTTGAGTCCTTGAACATAATTGCTGCAAATTAGCCCTGCCCCTTCATCTGATTGGTTGATATCTGATAGTTCCTACTTTCTGCCATAACTTTTGAATGGTTTGATATAGAGAACCGTGGGTGGTGTCATCCGCTAAATGTCCAGGCCTGAAGAATCTACATACAAGTCATACAAGCGCTTCCACTGCAGCACGCCTGAACGTGCACAAGGGTGCGAGGGCCCGTTCATCGCTGCTTGCAGCTTTAATTTATGTTTATATTTATATCCTTGAAAAGAGGTCCTTAAACGAGTAACACCAGCTGATCTGTTTCTGAGCCTTTTAGTGAGTTTAACTGTCCCACTTTGAAGAAGAGCAGGAGCATCTCTGCTAACGCGGAAGTTGGTTTCTGAATCACTGCATAACCAAAGACCTGTCCCACCCCATTTTAGAGGAACAAGACCCTAGACCAGTTCAGTAACCAAATTAAACTGCTCAAACTAGTATTAAATCACCTCTGGGACACTTTACTTTACTATTCAGTTTGATCTTAAATTCCAAACATTCATTTAGTATTTACTAAAGGTGGACACCATATTGACAATATTGTGTCAAATTTACAGAAATGATACCAAATTTCTTCAATACTCAAGAACTTATACAATTGATTTAAAGTGGGATATAATCAAGCGACAGTAACATGATCGCTGCATCTTATTATAGTTTCTTTTCTTTCTTCTTGGCATCTTTGAAACCAACTTAAACAGATAATACTCATAATTATAAATACATTTAGGGTTAATATGCATAGCAACAATAATTAACCTATGTTTGGACACATATGACTAGATCCTTTATACTTTTTATATTTATTTCTTGTTGCCTACACTTACCGTCTGGGGCTTTTTCTCGGCTCCTCCTCTTCTAAAATCCTAAATAATATTTAATAGTTGCAGAATGAGTCGCATCGCTTCAGCGCCTGTTTTTATCAGGAGAGCTCAGAGGTGGAGCTCTGTACAGGTATGATGACAATGACTCACTGAGTGGCTCATAATTTGCTCTCTGTACTCTTCATGCTCAGTTGCAGATCGCAAGCCATTCCTCAGACTCACCGAACCAGATTTACTTCATGCTGAAGTCAATTACTGTAAAACTGCAGGATCACCTGGAACTTCTGAGAATAGCTTGGATGTGGCCTACAGTATATGAGTTACCAGTTACTGGAAACGTGGTGAAAGGCGGAAGGCTCGTTGTACGGGATTGTAAACAGATTACGTTGATTTTCTCTTCAAGGAAATGCATGGGAAAAAAATCACTTTTAGTGACTCGTGTACAGATGTAGCCACTTCTTTTAATACCAGATAGTCTTTGTTCAGTATTATTTAAGTACATTTTCAAAGGTCATGGTAGTGTTGTTTTACTGTAATTTTGGAATAGAAGTGTAATTTTAACTGCAAGCAGTCGTGGGCAAGCAGCGCTAAAAACCGAAGACTATGCAGATTTTTTTCTTTTGCACATTGTTGATCCCTTTTCATTTTCTGGGCTTTATTGTTTTCTTTAAGAAAAGAAAACAAAGAAAAAAGAACTCACAATTAGACAAATAAATGTCAAAACTGTTATTCCGAGATGTCTTGTTTGGCTAAATAACTTTCTGTTTTAGAGTTTGTTTTCAAGAAACTAGATTTAAAAAGGAGATAGTCACATTCAGACTCTGTTGATAGATGCACTGTTGAAACGAGTTTTGAAAGGCACTGAAACAAAGGTCAGTGGCAGGGCAAATACGTGCTAGTACTAGATGTACCAGATGCTGATCAAACTGATAGCATCTTTTGGAAGAGACATTCCAACACACCGTAACTGTAACTGTTACCGTAACCTTGATTAGATGAGTAGCTGATGGCAGTTCCTTGAACCGCCACCTTACTTTGGTGGAGGGGTTTGTGTGCCCGAGTGATCCTAGGAGCTATGTTGTCGGGGGCACTTACGCCCCTGGTAGGGTCTCCCATGGCAAACAGGTCCTAGGTGACGGGCCAGACTAAGAGCGGTTCACAACGCCTATCATGGAGGAGAAAAACCAAAGGACCATTACGTAGCCCGGATCGGCGTCACCGGGGCCCCTCCCTGGAGCCAGGCCTGGGGTTGGGGCTCGTTGGCGAGCGCCTGGTGGCCGAGTCTTTGCCCGTGGGACCCGGCCGGGCTCAGCCCCAAACGGCAACGTGGGCCCGCCTTCCTGTAGGGAACAGTTTATGTTTATGAGCCAAGGTTGTCCATGCAACAAGTTATGGCCACCGTGAGCAAGCTTAAGTTTTTGTTAATTCTATGTGTGAGTGTCAGGGAAGAACAGAGCGCAGCCTCATTCATTTATTATTGACGTATCCTTTTCTTTTTAAAAACGAGGCTTGTGCAGAGAGAGCAGTGTGGAGGAGGTTTAAAACGCCCTGCAGGTTAGGTGGCAGGGACAGCCCCCATTTTTATTTTTTTTTTTGTTTTGTTTTGTTTTGTTTTGTTTTGTTCTGGGTTTTTTTGTACAATAGTTCCTGTTCAGATTTGTTTTTCTCCCAGCTCAGTGACTGTTTTTATTGTAATATGCTGTTTCAGATTTTTGCTTTTGGTGAGTCATACATCTATATAGAGGGTTTGCTTAAACTGTATGACAGGTAACAGACTACGCTTGTGTACATGGAATGTGAGAGGAGTTCATAGTCCCGTTAAAAGAAGGAAAATTCTCACATTTCTGAAAAAAGAACACATTGATATTGCACTCCTACAAGAAACACATTTGGATGATGTAGAACATCTGAAATTGCAGCAAGGTGGGATTGAGCAGGTATTTTTCTCCTCAGATATTTCCATAGTGGGTGGTGATTTTAATTGCATACTGAATCCTCTTATTGACAGACTCCCCCACAGAGCTTCGCCTCTTTCTTCACAAGCTAAATCACTCAATTATATATGTGAATATTTAGGTTTTTGTTGATGTATGGAGGACAATTCATCCTGTGGATAAAGAGTATACTTTTTTCTTTGCGCCCCATCGGTGTCATACTAGGATCGACTACTTTTTTTTACCCGGGCTCTCCTTACACTCTGTTTTATCTTGTGTAATAGGCAGCATTGTCATTTCAGACCATTCCAATGTGGTGCTGGATCTCTCTCTTAAGGGTATAGGAAACCGAGTAAGATACTGGAGACGGAATACAACTATTTTAAAGGACCATACCTTTGTGTCTTATTTTAATGCTGAGTTTAGATATTTTCTGTCTGTTAACTCTCAGCCAAAGGATAACCCTGCCCTCCTATGGGAAACCATTAAGGTGTATACTAGAGGGGTTATTATTTAATTTTCAGCCAGCAAGCAGCGAGAAAAAATGAGGAAGCAAAATTTGTTAATGACTGAACTTAAAACAAAAGAAAGATCCTATGTTGATTCTCCGACTCCTGCTTTACTGCGAGAAATATCTGCAGTCAGGTCAACCTTAGATAACTTCCTTACACAAGATGAGGAGACCAAACTTAAATTTACTAAACAAAGATTTTATGAACATGGGAATAAATCTGGTAAATATTTAGCATACCTTACAAAAAAAAGATCTGAATCACAGTCTATTGCAGCCATCTGTGATGCTCAGAATAATCGCATATATGACAATAAGTCCATAAATGACCCCTTCAAGGAATTTTATTGCAGACTGTATGCATCGTAACAACCATGTGACGGATTTGACTTAATGGAAAATGTCTTTTCTCAGCTTATCTTGCCTACTATATCAATGGAATAACAAACCAGTCTTAACGCTCCCATTTCCAGAGAGGAAGTATTGAATGCTATAAAAACCTTACAAAACGGAAAAGCCCCTGAACCTGACGGCTTTGGTAGCGAATTCTATAAAGAATTTTGTGATTTGTTCGCAGGCCCATTACTTGACATGTTTAATTATTCGTTTTTGCATAATAGGTTACCTCAGACTTTAAAGGTATTGTGACATCATTTTTAACATGCTTTTAACACTATTAAAAGTCTTGGCCAACATCCCTCAAATGTGTCTAAAAGAGTGTAACAAGAAAAACTTCACTCTAGTACTCTATTCCTGGCTTTTTATTACAGTGTTTTTTTGCCCCGTGAAAAATGCTTCCTTTCCCCCCTTTCCTGTCAATCATTGCCCCGCTCCTCCTCCAAACCTCCTCCAACCCAACCATACGCTCACAGCGGCGTCGGAGAGTTAAGCGACAGGCGAAGCACGAAAAAGCAGCAGGGAGAACCACAGCAAACAATCATAAAAATAAAGGCATGCAAGCAGCACTGTCCCCTTATCTTAAGTCCAGTCAGTGGCCGCGGGTCTTCTTAGCAGTTTTCCTCCGGTGATTAGAACAAAAGAGGCTCTAAACAGCCGAGCGCGTCGCCGCGTAACCCTACGCCGTAGGCTCTGCGTCGGTGTAACGCGGAACCATAAATCAGCCTTTATGGTGCGCTGGAGAGGAGAGGAGGCAGGGAGCTGGGTGGAGGGGGCGGTGATTTAGCGGGCCGTTACGTAACGGCCCGCCACCAAACCAGGTGCGCCGTTTTTGCATAGTTATGCGGAAAATCCCAGAAAGCACACAATACACTGAATGTTAAAAGTTCGTTGTTTTTTGGGTGTAATTGATGTCAAGACACCCAACAAAACACAAAAAATCAAGAAAAATGTGTTTTTCATGTCACAATACCTTTAAGAGATGCAAATATTTCTCTCATACTGAAAAAGGGGAAATGCGCAGAGTCTTGTTCCTCATATAGACCGATAGCTCTTCTCAATGTGGACCGGAAATACTCTCAAAAATCCTAGCTACCTCCTAACTACTACTACCTATCCCATTTAAGTGGTCTCCTGCAGGTTTTGTGTACTTAGGCATATTCATAACTCCTATATTTAAACAAATCTATAAAGCCAACTTTGTTCCTTTGTTCGAGAAAGTGAGGCAAGATTTGGAGCGATGGAACTCTTTGCCTGTCTCCTGGCTAGGGCGTATATCCTTAGTTAAAATGAATATACTACCTCAATTGCTATATCCCGTCCAAATGATTCCGGTCATATTTTCAAATAGGGTGGTAAAAGACCTTAATGAATGGCTAAGTGCTTTCATATGGAGTAAGCACAGACCAAGACTTAACATGGCTACATTGCAGTTGCCAGGTTCTGTAGGGGGTCTAGACTTACCAAATATCAGAACATATCAGCTATGTACTCATATGAGATATATTTATGACTGGGTCGTAAATAACTCAAACTCTATTTGGTTAGGTGTTGAAGCTTCCCTCTCAAAGTATCCACTAAGGGGTTCACTGTTTTTTAAGAACATTAAAAACATCAGACTGAGTTGCAATAACCCGGTTACACTTAATACACTTAAGGCCTGGCAATTAGTGTGTCGACTTGAAGGAAAGTCAAAGCTAACATCTGTTTTCACCCCTATTGTGAATAATCCTGATTTCCAGCCTGGGGTAGTGGATGTTGGTTTTAAACAGTGGGGTGATAATGGTGTTCATAGACTGAGGGACTTACTCTCTGATAATATGCTTATGACATTTGAACAAATGATAGAGAGATATTCTATCCCCAGACATGACCTCTTTCATTATTTACAGATAAGGCACTATATCTATATATATATATATATATATATATATATATATATATATATATATATATATATATATATATATATATATATATCACTATATCACAGTACTACCTTGATTGAAAATCATGAAAGCTCTCCTATTGAGAAATTATTATTTTTAACAGGAAGAGAGGTATCTGTAAGCTTATTTTATAAAGCTCTGTGTTTCACACCCCCGTTGGGCTGGACAAGCTTAAAGGTACATGGGAGAAGGAGCTAAACATCATAATTGATGATGAAGAATGGAATGATGTATGGAGACATGCTAAATCAATTTCAGTTTGCAATCGCGCCCAAGCAATACAGTTCAAAATTATACACAGAATGCACATATCCCCCAACCGTAGACATCACCTCAATCCTACTCTCTCACCCATGTGCCTTAAATGCAAGATAGAAATTGGTACCTAACTCATTGTTTTTGGTCATGTCGTAAACTGCAGGTGTATTGGTCTGATGTGCTATCTGAAATAGAAAGGATATTGGGTTTAACACTGTAGATGGACCAACACTTAGTATCCAAATATAATCGGAGGCTGTATTGTATTCTGACTTACGCAGCGAGGAAGAATATTTTATTGCAGTGGATCAATGAAAAAGTACCATCTGTTAAAGGCTGGCAAAGACTGGTGTTGGATCTGGTGCCATTAGAGCACCTTACATGTATATTACATTCTAAAACAGACCATTTCTATGAAGTTTGGGAGCCCTACTTGAACTCTGTGGAGCCGGGTGTAACTAATATCATGTTGCAGGGATTTTCTTGATTGGTCATACTGTACAATTTTATTGTAACCCAGGGTATTATTTATATGGATCTGAGCTGGTGTTTTTTTTTTTTTTGTTCTGTTTATTTGTTTGCCTGTTTTGGTTGTTATTTCTGTGGATCATACTACGTATACATTCTTTACTTGTAAAAGTGAAAAATTAATAAAAATATTGTTAAAAAAAAATTCCTCCTAGGTCATTTACTTGTGTTTAAACAGGGATGAATGATGTGATCTGACACTGAAGTAACTTGTCATTGGAGTTTACTGTGAGTCTCTGGAAGTTCTTTGGTGTAAACTCTGTCATCAAGTTCATAGCGACCTTGAATGGCTTGAAACAAGGCCAGTGGACTTCCTGTTCTTTTGTTCTTTAAGGCATTTCACCTTTTATCCTAAAGGTTTCCTCAGTTCAAATTGATGAAACCTTTAAAAGTACATACCAAACACATACCTCTGAAAACCTCTGAATCTGTAATGCCAAGAATCGTTAGTAAAAGGTCGGAGTTTACCAGCCTTTACAGTTGTCAGGGTTTGAAAAATATTGTCCCCATATTTTAAAATTTTAAGTTTGTGAGGCAATGAGGTCAAGACCAGATCATCACCATAATAGCTACTGACATACCCAATAATAAAGTAAAAAAATAAGTAGCCCCATCCCTCCTTCTGATTTGTTTCTCTGAAGAAGTGGATATGACAATCTTGAAAGAAGTCCATAGCGCCACCTTTTGGTCAGGTATACATTTTTCATCACATTATGTGCTCTATTTCCTGTTTTCATTCATCCAATCACAATGAAATCTGCACGTATTATTGTCATACGGATCTTTATTGACTGTGTCATGTAACATGGTCATAAGTTGAACGTAGCTGCAATCATTCACCATTGAATGGGAACTCGTTGTTTGTCCTAGGACAGTGAAATTGCAGGATCAGATGCCTTTCAACAACAGAAAAATTCCACACATTCTAACAAATAGTGTATGAAGAAGTCTGTCACTGTTTATTTTTCAAAATATGAAATCATAACCAAATCAATGACAACGTTGTCAAGTCTAATTCACTTCAATCTTTGCACAGATGTTGTCGACTGCAATTAACGTGCTAATTTGACAACCCTAGCCAATGTGTTATATATTGGCTAAAATTTGTAGTTACAGAATAGCAGTGAAGGAAGGAGACCGAGCACAGACTTTTGCAAACAGAAGCTGGGACAAATATGTATAAAATAAACACAAACAACTTCTCTCATTCAAATGAATCGGAATTTATTTACACAAGTGTTAAAAGATGATGAAACAACACTTGGGAAAAATTCTGATGCTAAACTACACATCACATGAACAACAACTAAATAAACATTAAACACAAACCTCAGATCATCTAGGTGTGTGTGTGTGTGTGTGTGTGTGTGTGTGTGTGTGTGTGTGTGTGTGTGTGTGTGTGTGTGTGTGTGTGTGTGTGTGTGTGTGTGTGTGTGTGTGTGTGTGCGTGCGTGCGTGCGTGCGTGCGTGCGTGTGTGTGTGTGTGTGTGTGTGAGATCAGTCCGCTGATCCTCCTATTTGTGATTTTAATGTTATGGTGTCATTTTGAGCTGTATCTCCCAGGAATATTACAATATAATCTAAAGGATTTACATCATGAGACGTGTGGCATTTACTGTACTACAGGTAAAATGTTGTTTTAACTCATAAAACCTCCAATTTTAAAAATGATGAATGTCCTTTTACAGAATCAACATTAAAGAATGAAGTGAAACAGAATTATTTGTCCTGAGAAAGCTCACTCTTTCTGTGTCCGACACATCAGCAGATAACGTTGTAAAATAAATGTAATTATCAAGCTGCAAATCAAGAGCATTCTGATCTGAAACACTGACGAGGAAAAGCTCACATTACTACCTCTAAAAGCTTCTCATCTTTTCAGAGGGACACTAAATAAATCCAATCCAACAAGCACAGTGAACTGATGTTTTTGTACATGAATGTTTATTTTGGCAGACGGGCTTCAAGCAGGAAAATGTTCTTTTAAAATTTTGTTGTTGGCTCCCTCTGATGGTTTTCTATGAACACTGCAAACATAGAGATCTGACACATGATCCTCAATCCTGGAATCAGAATAAAGACGTTTCCAGAGGAGTCAGGGCTCCGTGGTCCAAAGAGATTAAAGTCAGGAGGTGTTGGCTTTCTTTTGTGGACACTTCGTTCAGGTTTTATTGTAAAAAATGGTGGAAACAGTTGAGAACAGCTGTTATTTTGTTCTGGTCCCCTGCTCAGCAAGATTATATTTCACCACAATCCTGCCCTTGTAATTATTTTCTGAAACATTCGTTATGTTGTAGAAAGGCTGGTTCAGGAAGGTGCAGAAATCAAGAGTCCGGCTCTCAAATTTAGTGTTTGGCCTGATTTCAATTAGGGACCACAAAATTATCTTCCATAAGAGAAGATGTACGTTTGTGTGACGCTGAGCTGTGGAATCACTATAGTTTACTGTATGTTGTGCCACAAAGGGGATGCTGGTTCAGTTATCAAAGAGTTATTAATGATTGTCCTTCTGCAATTATTAATAATTAATAAAGTAGATTATTTATCATATTGAATTATAAAAATGAATTAATCAAAACGGCGCACCACCTGATATAATCAGGAAAATGATAACTAAACAGCCAAATCAGTCTCAAGGTAAGTTATTCCTCAGAATAATAATGAAGGAGGAGTCTGAGCACAGACCTTTGCAACCAGCAGTTGTGACAAATATGTGTAAAATAAGCACAAACAACTTCGCTCATTCAAATTAATCAGAATTTATTTACAAAAGTGTTAAAAGATGAAAAAACAACACTTAGGATCAATTCTGATGGCTAAACTACACAAAAACTACTAACTAACAGTAAGCACAAACTTCAGATTATATGTGTGTGTGTGTGTGTGTGTGTGTGTGTGTGTGTGTGTGTGTGTGTGTGTGTGTGTGTGTGTGTGTGTGTGTGTGTGTGTGTGTGTGTGTGTGTGTGTGTGTGTGTGTGTGTGTGTGTGTCTCCAGCCATCCATCCATTTTCCGGCGCTTATCCGGAACCGGGTCGCGTGGGCAGCAGTCTCAGCAGAGATGCCCAGACTTCCTTCACCCCAGACACTTCCTCCAGCTCTTCCTCCAGCTCTTCCGAGGGGAGTCCGAGACGTTCCCAGGCCAGCCGAGAGACATAGGGCCAATCCCAATACACCCCCTACTTTCTACCACTAACCCCTAAAAATGAAGTCACAAACCTTAGGGCCCTTGTAATCTTCCCTAGGGATTGGGACACCACTTGCTACGTCACTGCGTGGTTTACGTTCGGGTATGTAAGCGACTGCGTAGTTACGTTTGCACATACGTCACACCATATCAGGGCCAAAAGCTGTTTTAATTTCCACTGTAGTGCTGTTAATATGCCACTTTATTAAGTTTTAATATTTTTTCAGGCGTAAAAGTAACCGTTAAGATCCCCAACCTGGGCTCAGTTTATCCAAATAACCCTGTTAAGAAATTTGCTCCGACGTTTTCGGGAGGATATCTAGAGCCGTCGGCTCGGGAACTGATTTATGGTTCCGTGTTAAATCGACGTTGGTGTAACGCGGAACCATAAATCAGCCTTTATTCTGGCGTGATCTTCGCAACAACGGGCAAACGAGTGATTATGTACATTCACTGAATGAATATTATGAAAGTAAAATATATATTTCTCGCTACAAATGTAATCAAAACACATTTTTAACTAACTCAAAATATTGATTTTATTCACTAAAAAATAAGAAATGTCCGCCATGTTGTTTTTTTTTGATTGTCTGCAAATGATGACGTAAAGCATTCTGGGAAATTTTTCTGGCCCTCGGTCAGCGAGTCAGCATCTGAAATCCCTCGCTGTGAAGGGCTAGATTCATACATCCTAGCCCTCATTATGCCCACTAGCCCTACATGCAAAGAGGAATTGGGACACCACTACCCTCACGGGAACGTGCAAAATTTAGGGGTAGTGCTGAAAAGTAGGACTAGGGGGGGATTGGGACTGGGCCATAGTCTCTCCCAGCGTGTCCTGGGTCTTCCCCGGGGTCTCCTCCCGGTGGGACATTCCTGGAACTCCTCCCTAGGGAGGTGTCCAAGAGGATCCGATACAGATTTTGTCTCATCCAGTGAAAACAAACTCGGAGGCTTTATGGCCAAGATAAGAGTGTGTGTGTGTGAGGGGGGTTAGTAGGAGTGAATGAGAGGGGAAAAGTAAAACCCAAGACACTAGAATACCTTTTCACTACCAGAAAACTAAGTTCTTCTGATGTTTCCCACACAGAGACGCACCCATGTGAAACTGACTTCACATGTGCGCACTGGTCATTTAACTGAGAAATGAGGAAGTTACAGTGGCGTAGCCACGGGTGTGCCAGGGTGTGCCACTGCCACCCACAGAGACAGCTGGCACACCCAAAAATTTGATGCATTTTTTTTGTTTTTTTGTTATAGTCTTCTAGGCTCTAGTATGTAATCATGATGTTCAAAATAATTCAAAATAAAAAATCTTATTTTCGCATGTAAAAATCCCCCGTCAGGCGATGTGTCGCGGCACCTGGACTGTTAGACAACTCATCAAAGGGAGGGTGGATGGCGGACATGAGTTCCCGTCCATTATTGAAGTCTTAGACCCCTGCGACAAAGATCTTTTATCCAAGATTAACTGTTTGCATCGTATTCTGATAGCATTGCCTGTTACAAGTTGCTCCGTGGAGCCTTTTTTTTCAGTCGTCAACAGGATCAGAGCCATCAGAGCGACGACACTCACAGAGAGACTGAGGAGCCTCTCGTTGCTCATGTTTGAAAAAGACTGATGAAATAATAAATGCATTCAAGGCCAAGCCACGCAGTCTTGCCCTTTTAATTGAGAGCTGTGCAGTTGGCACAGGTAAGCAGCAATATGGTTGTCTTTTACTCTGCTGCTTTGCAATATAAAACCAGTGGCGCAAAAAGTGGGTATGCACTATATGCAGCGCATCGGGGCGCCACGCTAGGAGGGGGCCAAAGCGACGGGGGGAAAAATGATTTGGAGCGAGGCCGGCTCTACGCAGGGGCAAGAAGGGGCAGAGCCCCCTTAAATAAATGTGTTGCCCCCTAAAATCTAAATTTTAGAAGTTGAGAAAGCACATTTCAATATACTCAAAAAATTAATATACATTACAAGTTGACAAAATGATCTGCAGTAGTGGAAAAATCAGCCGAAAAAGGGTCACACACGACACAGTGTCGGCTTCCCTCTCATCTCTCTGTCCCTCCGCTGTGCCCTGTGTCTCCGCAGCACAAACACACACATGCACACACCCCTCAGCAGCCTGCTCAGCTACCCAGTGACTTAAATGGCAATGCACCATCTCAGCCAATACTGGGTAGCTACCCAAAGCGTGCATTTGGTACAACATTGAATCTCGAATGAAGTCCATACCGCCACCTTTTGGTCAGGTATACATTTTTCATCACATTATGTGCTCTATTTCCTGTTTTCATTCATCCAATCACAATGAAATCTGCACGTATTATTGTCATACGGATCTTTATTGACTGTGTCATGTATCGTAGTCATAAGTTGAACATAGCTGCAATCATTCACCATTTAAGGGGAACTCTGGATTTCTGGTACCTATACAAGAAATTGTAAAAAATCAGCCGTTTGTCCTAGGACAGTGAAATTGCAGGATCAGATGCCTTTCAACAACAGAAAAATTCTTTGTCAAGTCTAATTCACTTCAATCTTTGCACAGATGTTGTCAACTGCAATTAACGTGCTAATTTGACACCCCTAGCCAATATGTTATATATTGGCTAAAATTTGTAGTTACAGAATAGCAGTGAAGGAAGGAGACCGAGCAAAGACTTTTGCAACCAGCAGCTGCGACAAATATGTATAAAATAAACACAAACAACTTCTCTCATTCAAATGAAACAGAATTTATTTACACAAGTGATAATAATTCAATTCAATTCAATTTTATTTATATAGCGTCTAATACAACAGAGTTGTCTCTAGACGCTTTCCAGAGACCCATACCCAGAACATGACCCCCGAGCAATTATTATATAAACAATGGCAGGTAAAAACTCCCCTAGTGGGAGAAAAACCTTAAGCCAAACAGTGGCAAGGAAAAACTCCCCTTTAGGAGGGAAGAAACCTTGAGCAGGACCAGGCTCATAAGGGGGGACCCTCCTGCCGAGGGCCAGACTGGTGGGTCAGGGACGGCAACAGCACAGCAGGCAGGTGGAAGCAGCAACGGGATGACCAGGGGTGGGGACCGCAGGCCAGCACGCAGCTCCCGAAGCTCCGGCCCAATCAGCAAGTCCCAGGTTGGGGTGCAGGGTCAGGGAAAGACTTGTGCTCCGTAATGCAAGCTACAAGCCACCCACGACCACCTGCAGGTTCCGGTGTCCGGCAAAGGATGCTGCAACATGGACAAAAGAGAGAAAAGGGAGGAGAAGAGGGGGCCAGCACAAGAAACTACAGGAGCAACTCTGACACACTAAAGTTTACACTACCTAGAGATTTACCAACACCAGCTAGAGGTTTACTAAACACTAACTATAGGCTTTTACTAAACAGAAATGTTTTAAGTTTAGTTTTAAAGGTGGAGGTGGTGTCAGCCTCCTTAACCCAGATTGGAAGTTGGTTCCAAAGTAATGGTGCCTGATAGCAGAACGCCCGCCCTCCAAATCTACATTTGGATACTCTAGGAACTACGAGTAAACCTGCACTCTGAGAACGGAGAGCTCTGACAGGAACATAAGGCACTATACTTAATATAACACTTGGGATAAATTCTGATGCTAAAGTACACATAAACAACAACTAACTAAACATTAACACAGACTTCAGATCATCTATGTGTGTGTGTGTGTGTGTGTGTGTGTGTGTGTGTGTGTGTGTGTGTGTGTGTGTGTGTGTGTGTGTGTGTGTGTGTGTGTGTGTGTTTGTGTGTGTGTGTGTGTGCGTGTGTGTGTGTGTGCGTGTGTGTGTGTGTGTGTAAGGGAGAGAGGGGGTGAAGGCTGATTATGATATGAGCACCTGTCTTTGTCATATGTGAGTGCGACCAAGATATGATACTTAACGGTGGGAGATTGAAAGACTGGGGGTGTGGTCTTCTAGACCTTGGAGAATAAAAGGGGACAAACACGAGAGCTTGTTGGAAGCAGAAATGACTTTTGTTGCAGTTCCTCAACTGACCAAAAGCTAGTTAATCTGCATTCACCCCCACTTTAAAATGTCCAATTTTACAGCAAAAAAGAGACACATAAACTGACTGGTAAGAAAAAAAAATGTATAATTTGGCACATAGGCGCCGGAACCGTGGGTGCTTCGGGGCCCGAGCACCCACGGAGATGGCCGAGCAAGCGAGCCCCCATGTCAACACTCACTGATTGGCTAAAGCGGTTTTCACACAGAACGCGCACAGCGGCAGCCGCCGCCGGCTTTCCCATTCATTGTGTATGTGCTGCCATCGCGCAAGGGCGCGCGCAACAGGGCGCACGCCGCTGAATTTGCGCGGCGGCAAAGGGTGCAAGACGGCACAAAGCGGCTTCACCTAGAACGCGGTGTGCGCCGCGCACACCGCCGGGGTGGGCGCAGAGACGGCGCAAGGTGGGTGCAGAGCAAGAAGCACAGCAGGGCGAGCCTGCGCGCATCGCGTACATATTTGTTGCAAGTTGCTTGGCGACCGAAAAAAAGTTTTTCCGGTCTGGCGCCGTTTTCCCACTCGTTTGGACGTACAGTAGCTACAGCTCGGTTTGCAAAATGCATCTGTCCCTGCTTCAAAGAAAAGCCCTGGCTTTAGTTCTTCTTCTTCTGAGGAGGAGGAGACGAGCAGCAGCAGCAAGGAGGGGATGGGTCCATGAAATCCTCATGAGAAGACAGGATTTGGGGAAACACAGGCTCGTTCGGAAGCTACAGCTCCATGATGACCAGGTCTACTTCAGGCTGAATCATATTTTATTAAAAAACCTTTCTGAACTATGTTGAGGATTTTTAGCTCATGTCAGTCATCTAGATTTTTATATTGAGTGGACATGTAGTAAAGTATGTACTTCAGTTTGCAAAAGTATTGACACGTGGTCTTTTCATAACCATATATTGATAAATGATTCAATTGATCCTGATATGAGTCATGGAAATGCTATATTTTATTTTAAATGAACATTTTATTGTTAAAAGAGCAAAAGAATATCACATTTCTACCACTTTTAAACACACCAGGTATGTCCAAATTTTGGGAGATTTCTCTCCACTTTTGTCCCTTTTTATTGATGCCCCTATAGGCCTGCAGTCTCATCCCACAGTTCCTCACACAGACTCACAGCCAAGATCATTCTTTCTTCCATCTTGATCGTCTCTGATCTACAAGCTGAAAGTTTTTTTTTCTCCCTCCAGCACCTTCTCTCCTATTGGACACCGCCGAGATGCCTTCACAGGGCGCACAATGAAATAAAACATTTTCCATTCGCAGCGGCAGCTTGCACCGTCTTGCGCCCTTTGCCGCCGCTCAAACCCGGCGGTGTGCGCCCTGTTGCGCGTCGCCGACCTCGGCGCAAAGCCCTGCACCCTTGCTGCACATACACAATGGATGGGAAAGCCGGCGACAGCTGCTGTTGGTGCCGTTGGTGACACTGGAGCAGGGAAACATCAAAAACATGCAGGACAGCGGCTCTCGAGGACCAGGAATGAGGACCACTGTTGTAGAACAGAGACGATCAAGATGGAAGAAAGAATGATCTTGGTTATGAACTATAGAACTATAGCCTCCTTTTTCTCAGATGAACATCCGAATTTGTTTAGATATTGATTATTATTTGTGTGTGCGTGTGTGTGTGTGTGTGTGTGTGTGTGTGTGTGTGTGTGTGTGTGTGTGTGTGTGTGTGCGTGCGGCGTTCATGTCCGTTACCGCTGTTGAATCTATGTTGCTGAATTGCTGAATCTCGTGCGAAACGACACTACATGACATCCAGCACCCACCAGCAAAAACATAATTCGGCGCCTATGATTTGGCATATCCTGCTGAAAAAGTTGACCAAAGAATTAATCGACAGTTAAGTGTTTCGTATTTTTAACAAAATATAATGTTAAACTCTCCAAAGCTGCTCATAATCTCAGTGTGAAACTCTAAATTTGTACACTGTTAGATGTGGAGAGAAACGCTTCTCACTATGTTTATTTTGTAAGAAACTTAAACATAAAAGGGGGGGTGTTTTCAGCGCATGACCAATCGCAAGCATGGAGAAGTCCGCTGTCAGAGCCGCTTATTTCAGTAGCGAAGAGCAAACAATAATTTTACGGAAATATGATGAGTATAGGCATATAATACAGGCAAAAAGCAACACAGTTGCAGCTGCAAAATGCAGGAAAGACAGCTGGCAAAAGATCGCTGACTGTATAAATGCGTAAGTTCATAGGGATATAAACATCACTGCCCCATCATTAGGGCATAAGTAGATCTGACTATAATTACAGTTGTCTATTCTGTTAAATGCATGGTTTGCTTAGATGTATTCGTATGGCGTGTATGACAATTGTAGCCTCATTCGTTCAGCTGCAACCCCAGCGGAGTGAAATGCACATGGGAGCAAATAAAAAATAAATATAAAAACATAATTCAAAGCGGTAAGTAGGCTCACTTTCATATCTTAGAAGTACAACAAGTACAAGGCTTTAGTGTTTCTATCACTCTCTGTTTTAGGATGATATCAGTATACAAAAGCACAATGAAATAGCATTGACTTGCAGCAAACAGAAAAAAAAATGACAAGAAGAAGATCGGAGGGATCCTCTCACGATCCGCGCACCGAGCTCCACTGGATTCTCTTCGAAAGGGCATGCCATTTTCCAAGAGAGCTGATTGGTCAGTGGGCGGTGCTTTTATACCCGGCGATCTGTATCTCGAACATAACCTGCTCCGGAGCAGGTTAGCTGTTCAGCATAAGTTACCATGGCGATGTACCCCGGTAAGAAGTGAACCACCGTCGTAGTCCTGAAAACCCAGGGTTAAACCTGAAGTTACCTCGCTAACCCCAAATCCCGCTTCGTAGTACAGGCCCCAGGAGTCCATCATGTATCCAGCAAAAAATGTCCCATCGGGGCAGGAAGGCTCCCTTGTCCCCTGACTTCTCGTCGCAAAAATTTGGTCAATTGTGCTGAGAAACCAGTTAACCAATTCCATGATTGTAGAGAGTTTCGGAGGATGTGAAAAGAGAGGCTCTAGAGTGACAGGACAAAAAGCAGCAGCTCTGCAGCTCAGCTGAACTGAGCTGCAGAGAAACAACATGCTGCTGTTCACCGTGAAGCTCTGACTGGAAACAGACAGAAGAACAACATGTGGATCCTGGAATAACAGCAGCTTCCACCTTTAATTCAATTCAATTCAATTCAATTTTATTTATATAGCGTCTAATACAACAGATGTTGTCTCTAGACGCTTTCCAGAGATCCAGAACATGAACATAAACATAAACATAAACATAAACATAAACATAAACATAAACCCCCTTTAAAGGACTGGAAGAGGAAGAAATTCCAAGGAATCATTCAGAACAGTTTCACCAACATGTGATTCAGGTGTTCTGATGGAAACAGAGACAGACATGTACAGTACAGACTCAACTATCTGTCCAACAGAGACAGTTTCTCTGACAGGAGGAGACTCTGGAGACTGAACTCAACACAGAGACGCTGAAGAACCAGAACCGGGCCAGAACCAGAACCCAGGATAGAGAGGTTCAGTGAATGTGGTGTTGAAGGTGTAGAGGTGGTTCAGTCTGTCAGAGGAGATGCTGTAGAAGGACAGAGTTCCAGCAGCAACGTCCACATACACTGCTACTCTGTCAGAGACTGAGGAAGAGGAGGAGGAAGATGTTACTCTGTTATTGTGCCAGACATGGTACCGGCCATCACCAGAACAGAACAGACTCCAGGAATGATCGTTCCTTCCAAACCTACAGTCATCAGAGTCTCCTTTCCTTCTGATTCTTCCGTAACTCACTGATACAGAAACTTCTCCTCTCCTCTGGAACTCCCAGTAACAGCGACCCGTCAGAACTTCTCTACACAGCAGCTGAGGACAGGGATCAAACCTGTCTGGATGATCAGGATATGACTGATCCTCCTCCACAAACATCATCTTCCTGTTGTTGTCAGACAGTTTGATGCGTTTGTTGACTGTGTTTGTGTCGGTGGTGAGTTGACAGGAATCTGATGGAGAGAACAAACAAACCAGCTGCAGTTATTATTGATCTGTCATTGATCATTGATGGACTCATGAATGAGTGATGTGTCACTGACACAGTGTCAGTGTGAAGATGGTTGAACGTGTGAATGAAATAAAAACACTGTTATAAATTCCCTTATAAGTAAGCTGATACCAGAATATAAGCTGTTAATTTGTTAAATATAAAGCTGTTAATTTGCTAAATATAATTTATATTAATGTTTGATTTAAACAGGTTAATTTTATATTCAGGTATGTTTAGTTCAGTCTGTTTTGAGTCAGGCTATTATCGGGCAGCTAAGTTTAGGTTTGGGGTCCTCGGAACCTCGCGTGTGTGTGCTCAGAGTAAAATGTGTGTAACTCCCGACCGGCTGCAGAAAACTTTACATAAACAAAAGTCAAACGGAAAAACGGTGTCTTTATTCCCTAACCGGAGTACGTCCACGGGTGAAGAGTCCCAGCACATCAGTTTCATCTTATAGTTCTTCAATATTGGTCCTTCGAGCCGGATTTCTTCACTCGCGGCGGAGAAATGGACACACCGATTACAACCACGGCGGGCAGCGGCGCGCTGAGAGCCTGAAGCCGACAGTTTCCAGCTCGCCTCGAAAGCTACCAGGTTAGCCTGCCACGGTCCCTCATTCCTCATGGTGCCCGCGCCGAAGATGAAAGAGAACGCGTCGGCGCTCAGCAGCTGCAGTCACTCAGCCTCCAGACCGAGTCTGTGAGGACCGCGGACCAGCCGCACGGAGCGCACGCGGCCCCTGAACGTCTCTTAAGCCCGCGAACAGCCCACGAGGGGAGCGAGTGGAACATGGCGATGCATATCAGAGACTTGTCCAGCCAGCTAACAGGCCATATGAGCCGGCCATCGGTGACGCCCGCGGAGCGGAGCTATCAGAGCAGCCATGGTTCTCCTGTCCTACAGCCACCAGCTCATCTCGACCAGAGCATCCCGTCATATCAGTCACCCTGGTTAAGTGATGTAGTGGTTCACAGCACCCCTCAGCCTCAGCCATCCAGCCTGCAGCTTGGACCAGCTAGACTGCTTCAACACGAGCCACACCTGTCTACGCTGCCACATACCACCTCTGCAGCATTAAAGCTTCAAGCAGCAACGACTCCTATGCTGGGTAGTAGACAGGATAACTACATACTGACGCAGTCTCTGCCATCAGCTGTGTCATCTGCATGGGCACCACGCCCCTCCACGATGCTGAACGTATCCATGCTGCAGCCTACTACTCAAGCATCACAAGCAGTGAGTTATTCAAGTGCACAGATAGCAGCTACATCTGGCTACCAGCTTAATCAGCCCCCTACACAGACTGTTAATAATGTACAGGACAGAGTGCCACCAGCTCTACAGCTGCAATACCTGCCCCTGCAGACAACACCAGTAAATCCAGCATCAGTGCAGCAACACACCCCATTCATGTCTGCAGCCCCGGTGCAGCAACACACTCCACTTATGGTTGCACAGCCAGCGTATCAATCCCCCCAGATGGCAACCGCTGCATATTCTGCACCACAACCAGTATACCAGCTACCATTGCCAGCGCAGAACCAACAGCTGCAACTCTACCAGCCGCTGCCTCCACCTTCAACCCAGCCAGCCTATCAACTGGTGTCTCCCCCTGCTGGTTCCCCGCTGCAACAGCACGTGTCGGTTCTACAGGCTCAGTACAGCCCCCAGTCTCAGTATACACCACTGCAGGTACCGTACACCGTCCAGTCCCCCAGACAGCCTGTTCCAGTACCTGAACTGCCTAAGTTGGTGCATGACAGTGAGAGAGAGTTTGCTGACTTAAAAATGGCGCTGGATCACCTGCTCAATCCGCACACTGAACTTTCTGAACATTACAAATACCGTGTGCTTATGGAACGCTTGGTCCTGGACGAAGCCAAGCTAATAGCTCAGTCATGCAGACACTATTTACAACCCTACAGCGCCGCCATGCAGGCTTTGCAGAGACAGTATGGGCAGCCGCATCAGCTGGCACAAAGTGAGATTGCAGCCATCTTGAACTCTCCTGATCTCAAATCTGGGGATCCAAAGGCCTTCCAGAGCTTCGCCCTCAACGTTGATCTGCTGGTGGGAATGCTAACTTCATTGGAAGGGCAAAATGGGATGGAAGTGATGTCTACTGGTCATGTCGACCGACTACTAAGCAAACTCCCCAGACACATGAGAGACAATTTTGTGGAGCATCTGCAGATCCAAGGGCGCCTCAGCACCAGCAGCCTGAACCCATACAACCTCAGAGACCTCGCAGAGTGGCTAAAGGTGAAGGCAGAAGCTCAGAGACTGTCCGCAAAGATGGCACAGCGCCACCGAGCTGAAGGAGCGCAGCCTGCCAAGAGAGACAGATCTGTCCCTACTCCCCGGGCTCGGACTCAGCCTGTCTCTGTGTATCACGGTTCAGACCAGCCCAGATCAGCTGATATGTCTCGGCCAGCAGCAAAACAACAGACATTTAAAAGGATGTGTCTCTTCTGCAAGAGTACAGAGCACTACCTGTCACAGTGTCCAGATATTATTAAACGCTCAAAACAGGAAATCGAGAAGTGGATAGCAGAGGGCAAGCGCTGTCGCAGCTGTGGACGTACTAACCACGACCAAGAGAGCTGCACTTTAAAGAAACCATGCGGTGAGTGTCAGGAGATCCACCTGAGAGTGCTGCATGATGTCACCAGGCCGGGCCCCCATGTCTACCTCATCACACCAAAAGACTGCACCTCAGCTCCCCACTCGATGCAAGGAGGAAAAGTATACCTCAAGGTGGTGCCAATCATCATCAGTCATGGGACCAAATCACTGCAGACTTATGCAATCCTCGACGACGGGGCTGAACGCACCATAATACTTCCGGCTGCAGTTCGAGACCTGGGGCTCAGAGGCAGAGCGGAGTCCCTCACCCTGCGGACTGTTCGTCAGGATGTTGTTCACCTCACTGGAGCATCAGTTGACTTTCAGGTGGCCTCCCCAGCATCACCATCAGAACAGCATTTGGTCGAGAGGGCCTACACCGCAGGTCGGCTCAGCCTGACAGAACAATCCTATCCAGTAGCAGCGCTCCAGAGACGGTACCGCCACCTGCAAGGGTTACAACTGCAGAGCTTCAACAAGGTACAACCACTGCTGCTCATCGGTGCAGATTACACTCACCTGATTACTGCCACAGAACCCGTGAGGTTCGGCCCAAGGGGAGGACCCGTAGCCATCCGCACAGCACTCGGTTGGACGCTGCAGGGTCCAGATGGTTCACAGCCCCCCGCTGCATCATGCTACTACACCGCCTTCAAGCCAGCACCAGATGACATCTACCAACACGTCGAACGGCTCTGGCAGCTTGATGTGCTCCCATTCCGCAGTGAGCGGTTAGCAGTGCGGTCCCGCCTGGACCAGGAAGCGGTTGGTGTCCTGGAAGCACGCACTACGAGAGTGAAGGTTGGTGACACGCTTCGCTACGCTACACCTCTGCTCCGGGTAAAGGGTGCACCACCACTAAAGGCAGATGTTGAAGCAGTGATGCCAAAGCTACGCAGTACAGAGAGACGACTACTTAAAGACCCTGTCAAAGCTAAGATGTATGAAGCAGAGATCCAGAAGCTCATAGATGGTGGGTGTGTCACAAAGCTCCAAGAGGGAGAAGGAAACAGCTGCGGCGAGTCCTGGTTCATCCCTCATCACCTGGTCCATCACAATGGTAAACATCGCCTGGTCTTTGACTGTTCCTTTAACCATGGTGGTCTCTCCCTTAATGAGCAGCTCCTCCCAGGTCCAACCCTCGGACCATCTCTCATCGGGGTCCTCCTGCGGTTCCGCCAGCACGCTGTCGCCATCAGTGGAGACATCCGAGCCATGTTCCACCAGGTTCGGCTTCTACCGGAGGACCAGCCGCTGCTGAGGTTTGTTTGGAGAAACCTGCAGAGGGAGAAGGAGCCTGATGTCTACCAATGGCAAGTCCTGCCATTTGGTACCACGAGCAGCCCGTGTTGCGCAACATTTGCTCTGCAAAAGCACGTCAAAGAAAGTGCTGCAGGAAATGAAGACATCCTGCAGTCTGTCGAACAGGCTTTCTACGTGGACAATTGTCTTCAGAGCCTGTCAACGACTGGGTCAGCCAAGCTTCTGGTGGACAAGATGCGACGGTGTCTGGCTTCGGGAGGATTCGAGATTCGACAGTGGGCAAGTAACTTTTCATGTGTCATCTCCCATTTGCCTTCCAGTGCCAGATCTGAGAGCACGGAGCTGTGGCTGGCTGAGAAGAGTAACGATCTACAGGAGCCAGCTCTTGGTCTGCGGTGGTCCTGTCCATCTGATCGCCTCGGTTACAAGCCGAAACCTCCAGAGGGTGAGACCCCCACTATGCGTTACATATATAAAGTGCTCGCCCGCCAGTATGATCCGCTCGGGATCATTATCCCGTACACGACACGGGCCAAGATCCTCGTCCAGAGACTGTGGGCGAAGAAGAGGAGCTGGGATGACCCGAACCTCCCACCTGAGATCCTCCAGGCCTGGTCCAGCTGGGAGAGAGAACTCCCCGAGCTGGCCAACATCTCCATCCCTCGAACATATGCACCACTGGAGCTCGCTACTGACACCACTGAGTATACTCTCCATGTTTTCTGTGACTCATCTGAGCAGGCATACGGTTCAGTGGCGTACCTCACCACAAGAAGTGATGGCACCGTTCACGTCTCATTCGTTATGGCGAGGTCGAGGGTGGCCCCAAAGCGCCAGCAGTCGATGCCACGATTGGAGCTCTGTGCAGCGCTGACAGGAGCCCAGCTGTCCTCCCTCATCCACAAAGAACTCACCCTGTGTGTTGCCTAGACCTTCTTATGGACTGATTCCACAACAGTTCTCACCTGGCTAACATCTCAGTCGTGCAGGTTCAAGGTCTTCGTTGGGACCCGGGTTTCAGAGATCCAGGAATTGACGGCCTCACACACCTGGAGGTATGTGGATACAGCTAATAATCCAGCTGATGATCTCACACGTGGCAAGACGTTAGCTGAGCTGGCAGCACCAAATCGTTGGATCCAGGGACCAGCATTCCTTCGCCATCCACCAGATGAGTGGCCATCATATCCTAACACCACAGAGCCAGAGGACAGCAGTGAGGTAAAACAAAGTGTTTTTTGTGCTCTCACACAGACAAACTCACCACTCAATATCCCAGACATCTTCCAATTCAGCAGCTGGAGAGAGCTGGTTAAGGCTACTCAGCAGTCTCTTCACGGGGCGGCGGCTGACCCTGCATCGCCTCTGTGTGACCTTCGAGATGCAGAAGTCCACCTGCTGAAGACCAGCCAAGCGGACTGCTTCCCCGACGACATCAAATGCCTCAGAGCCGGCAGGCCCGTGCCCCGCAGCAGCAGGCTGAGTACGCTCGCTCCAGAGTTAGACCCCACAACAGGTCTTATACGGGTTGGGGGACGCCTGCGTCGTTTAGGCAGCTGCAGCCCCACCGACATTCACCCAATACTGCTGGATCCACATCAGGCAGTTACCATCCTCCTCATAAAAGAGATGGATGCTCAACTGCACCACCCGGGGCCTGACAGGGTGTTTGCGGAGATGAGGCGCTACTACTGGATTCTGCGGGGAAGGCAGGCTATTAAAAAGTATCAGAGAGCCTGCGCTGGTTGCATGAAGTGGAGAGGGAAGCCAGTGGTGCCAAGAATGGCAGACCTGCCCTCTGCGCGTCTGCGGCTGCTCAAGCCTCCGTTATTCTCAACAGGCGTGGACTGCTTCGGGCCGTACATGGTTAAGGCTGGGAGGCGAAGTGAAAAGCGCTGGGGAATTATTTTCAAATGCCTCACGACGAGATGTATACATCTGGATCTGCTCACCAGCCTCGACTCAGATGCTTTCCTCCTAGCACTGAGACGGTTCATCGCACGGAGAGGCACCCCCTTTGAGATCCTCTCTGACCAGGGGACTAACTTCTGAGGCGCGGATAAGGAGCTGAAAGAGGCCTTCGCAGCGATGGAGTCACAGCTGCAGGAGAGGCTTGCAGAAAAGCAGATTAAGTTCTGTTTTAACCCACCAGCATCTCCCCACTTCGGTGGTGCCTGGGAGCGTGAGATTCAATCAGTTAAGAAATCCCTGCAGGTGGTCATAAGCGCACAAGTGCTCCAAGAAGAAATTCTGCTCACGCTCCTCATCGAGGTGGAAGGCATCCTCAATGCCAAGCCGTTAGGATACGTATCCTCAGATGTGGCCGATCCAGACCCGGTGACGCCAAGCATGTTGTTGATGGGGCGGCAGGATGCCTCTCTCCCACAAGTCACCTATGCTCCTGACACCCTCACCAGGAGACGCTGGCGTCATTGCCAGATGATGGCGGACCACTTCTGGACACAGTTCATCAGGAACTACTTACCTACTCTCCAAACACGCCAGAGGTGGCGCCAACACGCAGATCATCTCCTCCTGGACACCTTTGTGATGATTGTCGATCCTCAGCTTCCACGTGCTCACTGGCCGATGGGGAAGGTGGTCAAGCTGAATGCAAGTGATGATGGATGCATCAGGACGGCTGAAGTCAGAGTGGGCGAGAAGACTTACCTGAGACCGGTGGCTCGGCTGGTCCAGCTGTCAGCTCTTCCTGAAGATAATCCTACTTAAAGGACTTTTGGGGAGGGAATTTATGTTTGTTTCAAAATAGCCATGCTATTTAGGGGGCGGCTGTTATAAATTCCCTTATAAGTAAGCTGATACCAGAATATAAGCTGTTAATTTGTTAAATATAAAGCTGTTAATTTGCTAAATATAATTTATATTAATGTTTGATTTAAACAGGTTAATTTTATATTCAGGTATGTTTAGTTCAGTCTGTTTTGAGTCAGGCTATTATCGGGCAGCTAAGTTTAGGTTTGGGGTCCTCGGAACCTCGCGTGTGTGTGCTCAGAGTAAAATGTGTGTAACTCCCGACCGGCTGCA
This sequence comes from Cololabis saira, assembly GCF_033807715.1. Lineage (NCBI taxonomy): Eukaryota > Metazoa > Chordata > Actinopteri > Beloniformes > Belonidae > Cololabis > Cololabis saira. The sequence continues at coordinate 31,121,842 of NC_084609.1, forward strand.
GAAAACTTTACATAAACAAAAGTCAAACGGAAAAACGGTGTCTTTATTCCCTAACCGGAGTACGTCCACGGGTGAAGAGTCCCAGCACATCAGTTTCATCTTATAGTTCTTCAATAAACACACTTACACTTCCTCAGACCTCCTGGTGTCATCCATCGTTGTCCAACAGGCTCCAACCTGAAAGGAGGAGGGGGGTCAGACCAGCACAGTCTCTTTCAGCAAACATGGACATTACATGGCTCTCACACACTGATGAAGGAACAGTCCAACACTTGGACAGATGCACTTGAATGCAGCATCTCTGAAGTCCTGTCCTGTGGTCGTCACCTTCCAGCACAGTTTCAACACATTCTTTTCATCTGATTTAATCTCTGCTGAATCAGCAGCAGGAGGAGACCGTGTCATGGATGAGTGAAGGTGCAGCTGTTATTGTTCTGTGACGGGCCTGAAAACCACACTGCTGTGGTTCTGGGATGTTTACTGGGTCAAGAACGGCTCAGAGTTGTGAACTGCATCTATCAGCTCTGCTGCAGCACCAGATGAGCTGCAGCAGCTCCATCTGCTCAAAGATCTCTGCTCAAAGTTTCATGGAAAACATTCAGACATTATATGGTTTGTAACAAAATGCCAACAGCTGTAAAGAACAGGATGGAAGAGCGATGTATAAAACATGTAAATGCAGATGAAAGGGTCGCATCTCTTTTGTAATGTATACCTTCCTCTACGAGGACTAGCATCCACCTGTCAGGTGCAGGTACCTGTATCAGTCCCGACTAATTCACCAATAAAAGAAGCATAACAGCATATTTCCTCAGACTCAACTGTCCAACTCTCCTGATTGCACATCAGCTAAAATGAACTTTGGTACTTTGGTACTTTAGTACATGTGTTGTATTTTGTTAAGGATCTGTATTTTACTCTGTGCAATTAATAAACATTTCCACAACAAAATCCAGAGAGCCATAAAGATGATGTCCACAACAACACCATGAAGAGTCCAGCACACTGATGTCCTTCTGTCTTCCTACCTGAGAGTTTCCAGTCTCCAGCGGGGATCCTCCAGTCTAGACAGAAGCTTCCCTGCTGACTCTCCTGGATGGTTGTAGCTCAGGTCCAGCTCTCTCAGGTGGGAGGGGTTGGAGCTCAGAGCTGAGACCAGAGAAGCACAGCCTTCTTCTGAGATCAGACAGTCTGAGAGCCTGCAGACACACAACACAACACACATGCAGAGACTCTGAGAGAACTTCTCTGAGACTAAAGCTGACTCTGTCCTCCTGTTCACCTGATGATGGAGCTGAAGGAAAAGTCAGAAGATCAGCAGAAACAGATCAACAATCCTTCAGTATCAACCACAGTTGTAACGGTCACCAATTGAACACTTGGTGGATTCTGACCTGAGAGACTCCAGGTGACAGTGTGGACTCTCCAGTCCAGGACACAGCTTCTTCAGTCCTGAATCTTGCAGGTCGTTGTGACTCAGGTCCAGTTCTGTCAGACTGGAGGACTGAGAGCTGAGAACTGAGGACAGAAGTGGACAGATGTTCCCTGAGAGCTTACAGTCACTCAACCTGCAGAGGAGAATAAAGAGAGATCATGAGGTTATTTAGGAACGTTTGTGTATTTCATGTAAGACAACTCAAAGTGCTTAAAGTAAAAACATTTTAAAAAAACAACTTAATAATGTAAGAATTTAAATGAAGTAATTAAAGATAGACATAAGTCAATAAAAAGGTTTTCAACTTGACTTAAGCCTATAGAGTTTCAGCATCCCTGTACCAGACAAAACACCAGAAATTCATTCATTTGTCGAGGCGGACATCATCAACATCCTGTTGCCTCCATTAGAAGTAACTTAAAACAGAAGACAATGAATCACAGAGCGATGGTGGTGTGGAGTGAATTACCAGACCTTTGGACTTTATATAATATGATAAGCTTTAAGAAGAAGCTCAAGTTATTTTTGTTTATACAAGGACAATAAAATTGACTTTTAAGAATTGAGCTATTAATCTGTTTATTGTGTTGACACTGTTTCCTTTTCCTCTATTTCTTTTGTGTTTGTGTGTGTAGTTTTGCTGAAGGTGGTGTTAAAATGTGAACAACACATGATTATTTGTTCTATCTCACACTGTCCAGAAAGTTGTTGTGTTGTTGAAAAATGGAAAATATTTTTTACTCTTTTTAAATTGAGCTATTCATTTGATTTTTCTTAACATATTGTTTGAGAGTGTGATGAGAAAATGTAAATCCTGACTTTCAAAAGAGGAAATGTAGAGTCATAATGCCATTGTGCTGATTATAATGTTGTCTTTTACTTTTAGGACGTGTCCCAGTGTTTGTTGTCTCTGAGTTTTGAGCATGTATGTTAATGTATTTTAATTAATGATAATGTTGTAGTTCAGCTGATGATTCTGATGAGACCCCAGAGAAACTGCTGTGAAAGGTCAGCAGCCAACGGGGATCTAATAAAACAACCAAACAAACAGTTGTAACGGTCACCAGTTGAACACTTGGTGGATTCTGACCTGAGAGACTCCAGGTGACAGTGTGGACTCTCCAGTCCAGGATGCAGCTTCTTCAGTCCTGAATTCTGCAGGTGGTTGGTACTCAGGTCCAGTTCTGTCAGACTGGAGGACTGAGAGCTGAGAACTGAGGACAGAAGTGGACAGATGTTCTTTGAGAGGTTACAACCACTCAACCTGCAGAGGAGATTAAAGAGAGATCATGAGGTCATTTAGGAAAGTTTGTCTATTACATTTCATGTACAAGACAACTCAAAGTGCTTAGAATAAAAACATTTTAAAAATTGAATAAAAAATTTAAGAATTTAAAAGCAGAAATTAAAGACAGACACAGATTAGTAAATAAAAATGTTTTCAACTTGACTTAAGGCTATAGAGAGTTTCAGCAGCCCCTTTTCAACCTTTCCCCGACCCTGCACCCCAACCTGGGACTTGATGATTGGGCCGGAGCTTCGGGAGCTGCGTGCTGGCCTGCGGTCCCCACCCCTGGTCATCCCGTTGCTGCTTCCACCTGCCTGCTGTGCTGTTGCCGTCCCTGACCCACCAGTCTGGCCCTCGGCAGGAGGGTCCCCCCTTACGAGCCTGGTCCTGCTCAAGGTTTCTTCCCTCCTAAAGGGTAGTTTTTCCTTGCCACTGTTTGGCTTAAGGTTTTTCTCCCACTAGGGGAGTTTTTACCTGCCATTGTTTATGTAATAACTGCTCGGGGGTCATGTTCTGGGTATGGGTCTCTGGAAAGCGTCTAGAGACAACTCTGTTGTATTAGACGCTATATAAATAAAATTGAATTGAAAATTGAATTGAATTGATGCATTCTGGGAGTTTGTTCCACAGGTGAGGAGCAGAAGCTGAACGCTGACTCATCATGTTTGTTTCTAACTCTGGTGACAGAAAGCGGGCGTGTCCCTGACGACATGAGGGTTTTGGTTGGTTCATCATGGACCAGGAGATCAGAGATGTATTTTGATCCAAAATCAGGTGAAGAGAAAATGTACTGTTTTGGTGTAAAACATTTATTAAGAAATGACCCTGTGCTATGCTTAACTACAGGTGATGTAGTGATAGAGCAAGTAACAGAAGTGAAGGTATTAGATTTGATTAAACAGGTGATACACGCATCCGTCTTGTGAAATGTAGATTATTTCTCTGTGATTTGGTCCAGTACAACCAAACGTAACCTGGCCAGGCTGCAGGTAAATCAGAACAAAGCAGCTGGCTGAGTCATTCATCGCCTTTATCAGACCAGTGGAAGTAATGAATCCCCATCCATCCTGGTTAAGTGGAGAATGTAGGAGGCAATATTCATTGATGAGTTTAATCAATAAAGTAGTTATGACTAAAACACCAGAGACACTCTACAGAAGATTATCATTTTTGTGACACACACAATAATTGGTCGAGGCGGACATCAGCAGGTCATTTTCTGTTGCCTCCATGTAGAAGTAACTTAAAACAGAAGAATCACAGAGTGATGGTAGTGTGGAGTGAATTACCAGATCTTTGGACTTTAGATAATATGATTCGCTTTAAGAAGAAGCTCAAGTTATTTTTGTTTACTCATGAGAATAAAATGGACTGTTAAGAATTGAGCTATTAATCTGTTTATTGTGTTGACACTGTTTCCTTTTCCTCTATTTATTTTGTGTTTGTGTGTGTAGTTTTGCTGAAGGGGGTGTTAAAATGTGAACAGCACATGATGTTTGTTCTATCTCACACTGTCCAGAAAGTTGTTGTGTTGTCGATAAATGGAAAATATTTTTTATTCTTTTTTAATTGAGCTAAGGATTTGATTTTATCTTGTTTGTGATGAGAAAATATAAATCCTGGCTTTCAAAAGAGGAAATATCGAATATCGAAATATCTAGACGCTTTCCAGAGACCCAGAACATGAACATAAACATAAACCCCCGAGCAATTATTACATAAACAATGGCAGGTAAAAACTCCCCTAGTGGGAGAAAAGCCTTAAGTCAAATTGTGGCAAGAAAAACTCCCCTTTAGGAGGGAAGAAACCTTGAGCAGGACCTGGATCATAAGGGGGGACCCTCCTGCCGGAGGCCAGACTGGGGGTCGGGGACGTCAACAGCACACAGCAGGCAGGTGGAAGCAGCAGCGGGATGACCGGGGGTGGGGGGTGGGGGGGTGAGGGGGTGGCGCAGGCAGGCGGAAGCAGCAGTGGGGTGACCATAGGGGGAGGGGGTGGGGGGTGTGCGCAGGCATGTCATGTGGAAGCAGCAGCGGGATGACCAGAGAGGGTGGGGGGGTGGGGGGGGGGGGGGGGCAGGCAGGTGGAAGCAGCAACGGGATGACCGGGGGGGGGGGGGGGTGTGTGCCCGGGACCGGCCAGCACGCAGCTCCCGAAGCTCCCGAAGCCTGCAAACATGCACAAAACAGAAAAAAAAAGGGGGGCAGCACAAGAAACTACAGGAGCGATGGACAAAAATGATGGCTATGAGATACTTATGATAAATAAAAATGGAAATGGAGAAGAGAGGAAGGGAAGAGGAGAGGAGAAGGGTGAGAGGCACCGCCCAGTGGATCATATCGGTGTCTCCCTGCAGCATAGGCCTATAGCAGCATATCTACCGCAAAGCTATATTTGAGACTAACTATTATAGTCTTGTTCTATAGCTGCAACTATGACTACTGACTCTAACACACTAGAGTTTACACTACCTAGAGATTTACCAACACCAGCTAGAGGTTTACTAAACACTAACTATAGGCTTTACTAAACAGAAAGGTTTTAAATTTAGTTTTAAAGATGGAGGTGGTGTCAGCCTCCTTAACCCAGATTGGAAGTTGGTTCAATAGTAACGGTGCCTGATAGCAGAACGCCCGCCCTCCAAATCTACATTTAGATACTCTAGGAGTATCCAAATGTTTTTACTTATAGGAGGTGTCCTAGTGTTTGTTGTCTCTGAGTTGTGAGCATTTTGTTTATGTATTTTAATTAATGATAATGTTGTAGTTCAGCTGATGATTCTGATGAGACCCCAGAGAAACTGCTGTGAAAGGTCAGCAGCCAACGGGGATCTAATAAAACAACCAAACAAACAGTTGTAACGGTCCACAGTTGAACACTTGGTGGATTCTGACCTGAGAGACTCCAGGTGACAGTGTGGACTCTCCAGTCCAGGACACAGCTTCTTCAGTCCTGAATCCTGCAGGTCGTTGTTACTCAGGTCCAGTTCTGTCAGACTGGAGGACTGAGAGCGGAGAACTGAGGACAGAAGTGGACAGATGTTCTTTGAGAGGTTACAACCACTCAACCTGCAGAGGAGATTAAACAGAGATCATGAGTTCATTTAAAAGTTGATTATGTCATTTAACAAAGAAATAAATTATATATCAATAAATACTGATTATTTCAACTAATAATCAATAAGTATTCATCATAGTGATCACTGCATTTCTCTTCTCTACATGTAAAGTTTCCTGAGATGAATCATTGAGGAGAACTGGTCCCACATGAACCTGAACTTAGTTGAACAGTGAATTTAATGGTGTCCTCCAAGAACACAACATGTGATTGTAACTAAAACAGATGTGTCCGTGTTCGTCCTTACACAGCTTTCTTGGAGGCTTTGACCACCGGCAGCAGCCTCCGTAGAACCTCCTCTGAAGCTGAGTATTTCTTCAGGTCAAACACCTCCAGATCTTCTGATGACAGTAAGATGAAGCCCAGAGCCGACCACTGAGCAAGAGACAGTTTATGTGTGGAGAGACGTCCTAACCTCAGGGGCCATTGGACATCCTTCACCAGAGAACCAGCGTTCAGTTCATTCAGACAGTGGAACAGGTTGATGCTTTTCTCTGCAGACAGATCCCCACTGATCTTCTTCTGGATGTATTCAACTGTTTCCTGATTGTTCTGTGCTATTCTTTGTTTTGGCTCCAACAGACCTCGTAGGAGAGTCTGATTGGTCTCCAGTGAAAGACCCAGGAGGAAGCGGAGGAACAAGTCCAGGTGTCCGTTTGGACTCTGTAAGGCCTTGCGCACAGCACTCCGATAGAGGTCAGTTTCTGTGTTTCTTTGTTCCTCCAGCAGGTTGACTCCAGAGCTGGTGAAGGTCCGATGGACATGAAGAGCAGCCAGAAACTCCTGGACACTCAGATGGATGAAGCAGAAGACCTGATCCTGGTACAGGCTGCTCTCCTCTCTAAAGATCTGGGTGAACACTCCTGAGTACACTGAAGCCTGTCTGACATCGATGCCACACTCTCTCAGGTCTGATTCATAGAAGATCAGGTTTCCTTTCTGCAGCTGCTCAAAAGCCAGTTTTCCCAGAGACTCCACCATCTTCCTGCTCTCTGGACTCCAGTGTGGATCCGTCCCAGCTCCTCCGTCATACTTGACCTTCTTCTGTTTGACCTGGACCACCAGGAAGTGGATGTACATCTCAGTCATGGTCTTGGGCAGCTCCCCTCCCTCTCTGGTTTCCAGGACTTTCTCCAGGACCGTAGCAGTGATCCAGCAGAAGACTGGGATGTGGCACATGATGTGGAGGCTCCGTGATGTCTTGATGTGGGAGATGATCCTGCTAGTCTGCTCCTCTTCTCTGAACCTCTTCCTGAAGTATTCCTCCTTCTGGGGGTCAGTGAACCCTCTGACTTCTGTCACCATGGAGACACACTCAGGAGGGATCTGATTGGCTGCTGCGGGTCGTGTGGTGATCCAGAGACGAGCAGAAGGAAGCAGGTTCCCCCTGATGAGGTTTGTCAGCAGCACATCCACTGAGGTGGACTCTGTAACATCAGTCACAACCTCATTGTTTTGGAAGTCCAGAGGAAGCCGACTCTCATCCAGACCGTCAAAGATGAACACGACCTGGAACTCTTCAAAGCTGCACATTTCTCTGGTGTCAGTGAAGAAGTGATGAACAAGTTCCATCAAACTGAACTTTCTCTCTTTCAGCACATTCAGCTCTCTGAAGGTGAATGGAAGCAGGAACTGGATGTCATGGTTGGTTCTGCCTTCAGCCCAGTCCAGAGTGAACTTCTGTGTTAGGACTGTTTTCCCGATGCCGGCCACTCCCTTCGTCATCACTGTTCTGATTGGTTCATCTCTTCCAGGTGGGAGTTTAAAGATGTCTTCCTGTCTGATGGTTGTTTCTGCTCTGTCTGGTTTTCTGGAAGCTGCTTCAATCTGTCTGACTTCATGTTCATCGTTGACCTCTCCAGTCCCTCCCTCTGTGATGTAGAGCTCTGTGTAGATCTGCTTCAGAAGGGTTGGGTTTCCTGCTTTAACAATCCCCTCAAACACACACTCGGACTTCTTCTTCAGCTTAGACTTCATCCGCTTTTTACAAACTTTAGCAAAAGTACCTTAATAAAAGTGGAAAAAAGAAAGCAATTAGTGTTTCATGAAGTTCAACTTAATTCTCCTCAAGAATCAGGATGTGAACCGACACTGATCGACTCTAATGTTACGATGAGCTGTCCAATATTGAGTAGAATCACTTTTACCAAAAACCAAAACACCTCTGAACATTCAGGACGTGGAAGTGACAAGAACATCTGGGGGTCCTGGAGTAAAAAGTACCAGGATTTTAGCAGTACAGCCCTGATGGGTTGTGGGTTTGTGGGTTGTTGTGTTCTTGTTATTGTTGTGGTGTCTCTGAAGTGGATTTTCCAGGTTTAGGATTTGAAAACACCAGAAGATGATCTGATCAAATAATCTGTAGAACCATCAAGACAATCTGGAGTTCAGCAGGATTCCTGGAAGAGGAAAACCAGGACTACAATCTTCCAGTTATCTTGTGGTGCGGGTCAGTTGAACATACACATCAGGCACCATACCTATGTAACCAACTTCCAATCTGGGTTAAGGAGGCTGACACCACCTCCACCTTTAAAACTAAACTGAAAACATTTCTGTTTAGTAAAGCCTATAGTTAGTGTTTAGTAAACCTCTAGCTGGTGTTGGGGTCGCCCATATGCCCATGTGAACTCTGAACTTATAAATGTATACGAACATTTTGTGAATGTGTATATTCAACTTTGAAACTGCTCAGCTGAAAATCGGCTGTAATGTGCCTCCAAAAATGGCCGCCTTGCCATTAACTACAACCCCCAGCATGCCTTGCGTGGGGGGGGTGGCGCCTACAAGCGGCGCGCATCCAATCGCAATGAGGCACCGATGACGTCACCGCAGCGCGCGTAGGATCAAAACGCTGCGCTGCTCGTTCATCTTTCTCTTTTTTCCTTCATCAACCGGTGGGCCAGCACATACTTTTGGCTCCGGGCCAAGGTCCCATCTTCCTTTCTCCCCCCGGCTGGGGGGAGGTGTAAGGCCCCTCCATCGGATCGGGCCGCTCCGTTGGACCTGCAGCCCGTTGAAGCCGCGGAGCCGCTCCCATTAACTCGGTCTCAACTTTTCATCCGGAGCTCCGACTCCTGCTTCACGTGTCCCCGGTCCCTGGGAGCTGGAAAGGGGGGGGGGGGGGGGGGGGGGGGGGGGGGGGGCGCTTTGAAGCTCGGCCCCGGCCCAGGGTGAGACCCGTTCCTCTGTTCTAACCTCTCTCTCTGCTCTCAAACTTCACCTGAAAGGACCTGTGGACAGCCTGCTCCGCGCAGAACCGAGACGCATCCCGCCACCCCGTCCCGGGGCCACGCACTCACCAGCCGACGGGCACCCGCACTCTGAAGAAGTGGACCGGCCCCGCGCGCACCCGAGACGACGTGATAGCCTCCGGACCGGGGGGGGTGGCGCCGGGTGCTTCAGCTGTACCCCCGTCCTATCGTGATTCCAGAGTCAGGAGGAGGAGCGGGAGAGGCGGGAGAACTCTTGGAATGGACTCCGACCAAAGACCCGGCAGGAACCCCTGATCGGCACCCGGAGACCCGAGGAGGCGTGAGGTTTTGAGACCTGGGTGTATGAGTTTAACTGGGAGTGTTACAGAGCTAAATCTGTGTTCAGAGCTGAGATTACATCAGCATTATTATCATGACTGTTGTCATCAATTTGTAGTCACCACTTTCTGCTAGTCATTCATGTTTTAAAGCGCCGTTTCGCCAGTTGATCACGGTTTAAACACCGGGATCACCACCCGTTCTAATTGCACGTGGCGTGGTTACAGTCCCGCCATCTTTAAAATACCAAAGGAGCCCGGCTTCTTTGAACACCGCAGCCATGTTTTAAACCGTACATGTTCGTGATATCATTTTTATTATTGCTTTGATTTCTTTTTCCATTCCATGCATTTAACTGTCATTTCATTTTTATTGATTGTTGTTTTTCTAGTTAGTTAATGGTTTTATAATACTTAAGTTCTGCCATCGGGATTTATTGGGTATTTGTTTATCATCTTTGATACCCGTATGTAAATAAATTCTGCTTGATTTTTAATGAGTGGTTGTTGTTATTTCATGCAAGATTCATTCATTCATTATCTTACCCGCTTTATCCCTTGCAGGGTCACGGGGGTCTGCTGGAGCCTATCCCAGCTTATTTTAGGTGAGAGGCAGGGGTTACACCCTGGACAGGTCACCAGTCCATCACAGGGCCACATATAGACACACAAACCATGCTCACAATCACACTCACGCTCACACCTACGGACAATTTATAATCACCAATTAACCTAATATGCATGTTTTTGGACTGTGGGAGGAAGCCGGAGTACCCGGAGAAAACCCACGCAAGCACGGGGAGAACATGCAAACTCCACACAGAAAGGCCCCCTACCGGGCCTGGGAGTCGAACCGGGGACCTTCTTGCTGTGAGGCAACAGTGCTAACCACTAAGCCACCGTGCTGCTCATGCAAGATTTGGTCACAAATTGATTTGTTTAAGCAGAACCTAGTGTTCGGATCTCACCCTTCAATTACTGTATTAGGCATAAACCTTAATCATATGAGACTGATTTTCTGCTGTTTAGTTATCATTTTCCCCCGGAGTAAGGCCCCGGGGGTGGTGCCCCTACGAGAATTATTATCATTTTGATAATACAATTTGATAAATAGTCAACTTTATTAATTATTAATAATTATTAATAATATTCATTAATAGCCTTCGATAACTGATCAGCTTAGCTACCTGAGTTGCACAACACTGGTGTTGGTAAATCTCTAGGTAGTGTAAACTCTAGTGTGTTAGAGTCAGTAGTCATAGTTGCAGCTATAGAACAAGACTATAATAGTTAGTCTCAAATATAGCTTTGTGGTAGATATGCTGCTATAGGCCTATGCTGCAGGGGGGGACTGACATGATCCACTGGGCGGTGCCTCTCACCCTTCTTCTCCTCTCCTCTTCCCTTCCTCTCTTCTCCATTTACATTTTTATTTATTTAAGTATCTCATAGTTATCATTTTTGTCCATCGCTCCTGTAGTTTCTTGTGCTGGCCCCTTTTTTCTTCTTTTTTTTCTCTTTTGTACATGGTGCAGCATCTTGGCGAAAAGCATCTCTAAATGCACAACACCTGAACCTGCAGCGTGGGAGTGAGAGGGGCAGGGTAACGGCCCGGTCAGGCGGGGGAGAGGTTTGTCCGTCAAGACTCCTCTCCCTGGCCCTGCCCCTTCTCAAGCTTTCCCCAACCCTGCACCGAACCTGGGGCTTGCTGATTGGGCCGGAGCTTCGGGAGCTGCGTGCTGGCCGGCGGTCCCCACCCCGGGTCATCCCGCTGCTGCTTCCACCTGCCTGCGGTCCCCACCCCCGGTTATCCCGTTGCTGCTTCCACCTGCCTGCTGTTTGCTGTTGATGTCCCCGATCCCCAGTTTGGCCCTCGGCAGGAGGGTCCCCCCTTATGAGCCTGGTCCTGCTCAAGGTTTCTTCCCTCCTAAAGGGGAGTTTTTCCTTGCCACTGTTGGCTTAAGGCTTTTCTCCCACTAGGGGAGTTTTTACCTGCCATTGTTTATGTAATAACTGCTCGGGGGTTTATGTTCTGGGTCTCTGGAAAGCGTCTGGAGACAACATATGTTGTATTAGACGCTATATAAATAAAATTGAATTGAATTGAATTGAACATATTAATGGTGTCCTGCACAGGGAGGGTGCTACTCTAGGGGAAAGTACCATGTGGGGGCGAATGTTGTGGCTGATCTGTGAAGGCATTCTGGGTCATTTATCCAGCAGCTTAAATGTTCAGAGAAATCCTCTTACTGCTCTGCAGACAATCAGCCAGCTCCTCGTGCTTAATTCTCCTCAGGAAGTTCACTGTGATCTTCACAAACGCCTCTCTGCTCCTCCTCTGCTCTTCATCCTCACCCTGCAACACATGCTCTAGGGATTCTGGGTAATCTGGACTCAGACCCCTCTGGATCTTCTGCAGCTCGTTCTTCACAAACATGACAATGTTGTCCTCCAGCAGCTGGAACAGAAGATCACACGAAGGACACAATCAGACTGAAACCACAGAGACAAACATCAGGTCCATGATGGACAGACTGACAGTCCACTGGTCTCCAGAGACCAGCATGGAGACAAACATCAGACCAATGTTGGACAGACTGACAGTCCACTGGTCTCCAGAGACCAGCATGGAGACAAACATCAGGTCCATGTTGGACAGACTGACAGTCCACTGGTCTCCAGAGACCAGCATGGAGACAAACATCAGACTCATGTTGGACAGACTGACAGTCCACTGGGCTCCAGAGACCAGCATGGAGACAAACATCAGACCCATGTTGGACAGACTGACAGTCCACTGGTCTCCAGAGACCAGCATGGAGACAAACATCAGACCCATGTTGGACAGACTGACAGTCCACTGGTCTCCAGAGACCAGCATGGAGACAAACATCAGACCCATGTTGGACAGACTGACAGTCCACTGGTCTCCAGAAACCAGCATGGAGACAAACATCAGACCCATGTTGGACAGACTGACAGCCCACTGGTCTCCAGAGACCAGCATGGAGACAAACATCAACAGAACAGAAGGAGAAGCAGTTGTTGTTCATAGACAGACCTGAAAGATGGAGTCCAGCTGGGTCTGATGCTGCTGGACAGACGGACCGCTGGGGGACTCTGAGATCTGCTGGTCCACTCTGTGGAGGAACCAGGAAGAATTAGCTCACATCATGTCTGTCCTCACAGAGACAAACACCAGCTGAAGGTCCATGAAGTCCTGTTTGGATTAGGACAGTCCATCAGAGGACTGGTGGTGCTGAAGGTTTACTAGTCCTGCTGATCCACGAGAACATGTGACCTCAGTGAGAGCTCTGCTCATTCACACAAGATCCAGTTCTGCTCCAAGAAAAGTTACAAGATCAAGAAGACGGACAACCGATGGAGACATGAAGCAGCTGATGAACTCTGGATTATCACCAGGATCAGTAAGAGGAACTCTGGACCATCATCAGGATCAGTAAGAGGAACTCTGGACCATCATCAGGATCAGTAAGAGGAACTCTGGACCATCATCAGGATCATTAAGAGGAACTCTGGACCATCACCAGGATCAGTAAGAGGAACTCTGGACCATCATCAGGATCAGTAAGAGGAACTCTGGATCATCATCAGGATCAGTAAGAGGAACTCTGGATCATCACCAGGATCAGTCCTCTGGAAGGTGAGACCTCCAGATGTGTCAACCAGAGGAAAAAGCTCCTGACAGGAGATGAAGATCTATGAGGAGGAAGCTCAGATCACCATCAAGTGATGGAGGACCACAGGGGTCCAGGACTACATGGATCTACTCAGGAAGAAATATGTGGACATTTCCTAACATGAGGACTGATGTAAATACATGTAATGTGTTTGAATACATCTCACCTCTCTGAAGAAGAATGTTGGTCTTCTTTAAAGTTAAGAATATATTCCTTTGAGTGGTCGCTCTTCAAGGACAAACAGCTGGGTTCATGTTCAAGAGAGTCTCCTTTCTGATGGATTCTGATAGAAGACAAAAGTTCAAAATGTATATATTCTATCTATATGAAAAAGAAGTTATACAGATACAAATATTTAGTCTATTTAAAAAGTATTAAACATAAATCATTGGCAGCGTTTGGATACACTCACCTCTTTACAGCAGAACGTTGGTCTCCTGTAAAGGTAATAAACCTGCCAATTGACCGGTCGCTCTTCAAGGACACACAGCTGGGTCCAGGTCCAGGTCCAGGTCCAGGTCCAGGTCCAGGTCCAGGTCCAGGTCCAGGACCGGGTCCGGGTCTGGGTCCGGGTCCGGGTCCAGGTCCAGGTCCAGGTCCAGGTCCAGGTCGATTCCTGTAATAATCATGTTTGGTGATGTGAGTCTTGAGCTCTGACATGCAGAAGAGTCAGGGACAGTTAGAGATGCTCATCTCACCTCTGAGCTTTGCTTTGACTCTCATGTTCCCCACACAGAGAGGTTTTAAAGGGAGGGACTCCCTCCTCTCTGTCCTCACATTGGTCCATTCTGCTGAATTCACGTCCACATCAGCTCACACACACGCCTTCATCTGCAGAGGAAACACACATCACTGGTGTTGGACAGAGATCAGCTGATCCTGCTCTGGTTTGTTCCTCTCTTTTGTTTTTTTGCTTCTACTGAGCAGTAGAGGTCACTTGGCTCTTTTTTAATTTTTGTTTCTTTCGTATCCTTCAAATGTTGGAAAGGGTTCATAACATAACATGACGTCATCACGTCAGACATTGGCTACGCCCACTGATACTTTTCAACAGGGTGGGGGGGGGGGGGGGAGGGGTAAATCACTTCAAATACAGCAATGTTACTGTATGTCATTCTGACCCAGGATGTATTTGTTAGGTAAAATAGGGTATATTCTAGCCCAAAACACAATGGTATGACTGTAATTAGGAAAAACATCAATACATTGAAAGATTAGTCCCACCAAAGAATAAAAAAAAAACAACTTTTTTTTACATTTTTATCCAGGCTGGAGCTATGAGGGGCAGAATCTATACCTGACAGATCATGTGACCCAACAGGGGTAAAAATTAAACTTAATCCTATGACAAAACCAAATACATTTTTGGAAGGTATTTGGTAGATTAACATAAGTCAGAATGAAGCTCATACATGCCTCCTGCTTTGAAATAATGACCATTGAACCTTGACCTTGATGCATTTTTAAAGGTCTTATAATTACGCAATAAAAGGGACTATAGACATGAAACCAACTGTTATGGAAAGCTCTTGATCTAATGTATCATGCCAGAGTAGTCATCACTAGGTGGCGCTATAATATAAGGGTAAAACATGGTTAAATTAAATGTTCACACATTTAACAATTATATATTTAAAATATATTTACACAGATGTGTGTATCATGCCCTTAAACTACTATGTACACTCTTATTTTAGTATTAACAACCTCCATTTCTGTGAAAAAAAAACAATATTAGCTAAGAACTACATTTCCCTAGAGTCATGCTATACAGCTTTATGCTAATCAGCGCCATATTTGTAGTCACATTGGTTTGGGTTAAACCTAGAGTAACCCTAACCCTAACGTGTAAAAACGTTTTAAAAAACATACATCAATTGAATATATCTATTATGTAGTGCATCTGAAATAGTAACTACATTTTATAGAGATGATGTATGTTAAGGAATTGTAATTATGTTTGTTTATTTAGGATACTTAATTTAACGTCATGTAACTGACTGATGTATTCACAGTGATTCAATATAAGTTGTAAATGTACCTGTGTACGGTTTATTTTAATATTTACCGTTCAAAAGCACAATATATTTAACGGTTTACTTCCACGTAACAGTAATCAATCACCACACATCCACGATCCATAAATTGAAATGTTAAATAAAGTTCATAAATAAAAAAAACAAAACAAAACACGTCCATGTCAGTGCCTCGTCACGTGATCAGGATCTCCGCTCATCACTTTCCCAGGGAATTCCCTGTGTTTGACGGAATGGGAGAATGGTTAAAACAATGAATTTAAATATCGCCTGTCTCCACTTCCTGGTTCAAAAGCAATTAAAAATGATATTTTGTGGCTGGACGATACTCTGGTTAAGGTCTGGTTAGGTTAAAGCATCACTTATGATTGGTTAGAAGTAGGAAACGCTTGTGGTTTTGCTAAAAATAATAATTTCACATCACTTACGCCACCTCCGTCGTCATGGCAACAGCAAACAACATGGTTAAATACTCGAATTTACGTTAAATACTAGAAAACACGGTTAAATACTCGCCATCAAAATACTGTTAAAAATCATCAAAACCCCATTAAAACACTGTTAAAACAGCGTTAAAAACATGCTTTTACAAACTGACAGTAACTTGCACATCAAAAACTCATAACTTAGCCACTATAATAAGAATAATATATTCAATTCAATTCAATTCAATTTTATTTATATAGCGTCTAATACAACAGAGTTGTCTCTAGACGCTTTACAGAGACCCATACCCAGAACATGACCCCCGAGCAGTTATTACATAAACAATGGCAGGTAAAAACTCCCCTAGTGGGAGAAAAACCTTAAGCCAAACAGTGGCAAGGAAAAACTCCCCTTTAGGAGGGAAGAAACCTTGAGCAGGACCAGGCTCATCAGGGGGGACCCTCCTGCCGAGGGCCAGACTGGTGGGTCAGGGACGGCAACAGCACAGCAGGCAGGTGGAAGCAGCAACGGGATGACCGGGGGTGGGGACCGCAGGCCAGCACGCAGCTCCCGAAGCTCCGGCCCAATCAGCAAGTCCCAGGTTGGGGTGCAGGGTCAGGAAAAGACTTGTGCTCCGTAATGCAAGCTACAAGCCACCCACGACCACCTGCAGGACAAAAGAGAGAAAAGGGAGGAGAAGGGGGGGCCAGCAACGGGATGACCAGGGGTGGGGACCGCAGGCCAGCACGCAGCTCCCGAAGCTCCGGCCCAATCAGCAAGTCCCAGGTTGGGGTGCAGGGTCGGGGAAATTATTATATTATTATATATACATAATAATAATGTAATAATCCGTGTATATATCACGACAACGGATCCCATTGACTTCTCATAGGTAAAATATCCGTGGTGCTCACATGGAATTATACCATTTCCGTGTTGGTGCCACGGAAAATAGTGATGAGAGGTCGTGGGCATTTCACAGATTTTTGTGAGATCAGGTTGGTTTTCTCGTTAGCTACGCCAGAACTTTTTCTGAGGGGAGCACTATTGCTCGGAATCCGTGACTCACTGTAATCGTTGTCTCTCAGAGCACTTAAATCTCAAAAGCATGCATTAACTTCAGGTGATTAGTTGCTTCTCCCGGAAAATAGATTTCCACAGACAACAATGCACGTTAAATTGGAGGCTGCGATTCAAAAAGGTTTTGAACCACTTGCCTATAGCAGCATCTAGTGTCCACACAGAAAATAAGACATAAGATACGACACACTACACACCGGCCCCTAATCAGCTAAAGGACAAACAAACATGACAATCCTCAAATGGATATTACAAAGGAGACAAAGACGTCGATGTGGCTCACAGTCATCTGGACCCCTGATACCATGTACAGCTTAGAGATGGGTCTCTCAATAATAGTGGACTCAGTTTTCAACCTCACAGATCTTCCAAGATAGATAATCTTGGAATACTTCCAAAACCTTTCCAAATATATCTGTAACAGATGCAGCGTAGAAGAAGTGGAACACTCCTGTTGAGCTGGGATGTCACATTTAGATTTAAGTCATGGACGACTTCTAGCTCCCACTGCTTCAGCGTTTTATTATCTCCAGATGACTTTTAGTGTGGCAAACGCCGACCAAAACAATGTCATGACTGTTCATTTAAATGTGATATCTTTTGTCTTGATTAGAAGTAAGAGCCAACAAAGTTCTACTCTCGCTGTCTTAGCTTTGTTCATCTGATTAGTTACTGTATATACTGTTCATATCCTGTTTATACATATTTTATACGTATCTTTTGTATTTTTTATATATTTTTTATTTCTGACTTTTCAGTCTTTTTACCCCTCCCCTATATGTGTGTACTGCTGACAACATAGAAGTTTCCCCATTGAGGGAGAAAATAAAGGATATCTTATCTTATCTTATCTTAACTAAGTTAATGTTCATCACGATGTTTTAATCAGTAAGTATAAGAAAAACATAGAGCCTTACCTGGACAGGTGATTCCTGACATCAGGTCTCGGTGGTACAGGTTCCCAGAAAAGTATGTTTTAACATTCAGAACACTGTCGTCCCGGGAGAAGTCTTATCAGTCTGTGTGTCTTGTGTTAAAATACCTGCAGTGTTGTTAACGCAGGTGGAACAAGGAAGTGTCTTAGGACAAGACTTGGCTTGCCTGAACCGGTTCCAGTGCTGGTTTGTTTTTTCATGCCCACTAAAAGACAGGTTGTTTCCTCCTCAGACCCATGATGCTTTGCGGCATCCAGATTCATTCTTATTTGAAAATGTCTCCGCCTCCCAGTCTTGCTGTTGCCGTTGGTCTTAATAACTGCCCCCCCTCCGCTTACGTAATTGGTTCTTTCCTCTAGACCAGCAAAGAGTTGTTCTTACCTTGGAAACGGTTTTTCTGGCCCAGAGCCAGATCTTTGTCAGTGGAAACAGAAACTCGTCACTGACCCAGAACCAGTCCTGGAATCGGTTTGGTGGAAAAGGGGTATCAGTCAACTACAGAACACACTTCATCCTTCTGAGTGTGTGATGCAAAAAGTTAAACATAGAATCTCCTCACCCATTCATATATCATTCATATCAGTGTAGTAGATAAAGTAATTTAAAATATCCTAGTTAGTTGTGAATTTATGGTCGTCATTCAAAATAAAACCTCACACTTCACAGGGAAGTCCACAGCGGCCCGGGAAGGAAAAACCTCCAACCACGGCAGACAACATCTGTTCTGTTAAAGAGTTTCAAAGGGTTTCTGTAGGAGAATAAATAATCGTTCTTGAGATTCTTTCTGTTTATTTTTTAAATAATTAATAGTTTGGAGTTTCGTGAGATTACAAACCTATTATATTTGTTTTATTCTTTACTGTCTTTGGTTTGGATTCAGCCTCGAGTGGTCAGCAAGTGAACTGCAAGTCTTTCCTGATTGTATCTAGGTTGTGTGGAGGTTTTGCTAAAAACTATATTTACTTCACTGCATTTATCAGCCTAATTGTCTTCAGAAAATGTGCTCAAATTAATTTTATGTTTCAAAAATGAACTCAAAAGTTTGTCTTTCTCTGTGTCAGCTATGATCCACGTATTGATTGTCCGATAACGATGATAACATGTGCACGTTCCACCGTGTAGCAACAGCACCCTCTGCTGTTTACATCGATTTGGGTGGCAGCCGTGGGCGGGGGCCCCGGCGACCCAATCCCCGTACGACGATTCTGGCTTTAGGGACATGGAATGTCCCCTCGCTGGGGGGGAAAGAGCCTGAGCTTGTGCGGGAGGCTGAGAGGTACCGACTAGAGATAGTCGGGCTCACCTCCACGCACAGCCTGGGCTCTGGAACCCAACTCCTTGAGAGAGGTTGGACTCTCTTCCACTCTGGAGTTGCCCATGGTGAGAGGCGGCGAGCTGGTGTGGGCTTGCTAATAGCTCCCCAGCTCAGCCGCCATGTGTTGGAGTTCTCCCCACTTAGCGAGAGGGTCGCTTCCCTGCGCCTTCGGGTCGGGGATAGGTCTCTCACTGTCGTTTCGGCCTACGGGCCGAACGGCAGTGCAGAGTACCCGGCCTTCCTGGAGGCCCTGGGAGGGGTGCTGGAAAGTGCCCCAACTGGGGACTCCATCGTTCTGTTGGGGGACTTCAACGCTCACGTGGGCAGCGACAGTGTTACCTGGAGAGGTGTGATTGGGAGGAACGGCCTCCCCGATCTGAACCCGAGTGGTGTTTTGTTGTTGGACTTCTGTGCTAGCCACAGTCTGTCCATCACGAACACCATGTTCGAGCATAAGGGTGTCCATCAGTGCACGTGGCACCAGGACACCCTAGGCCGGAGGTCAATGATCGACTTTGTTGTCGTTTCATCTGACCTTCGGCCGTATGTCTTGGACACTCGGGTGAAGAGAGGGGCTGAGCTGTCAACTGATCACCACCTGGTGGTGAGTTGGATCCGCTGGCAGGGGAGGAAGCTGGTCAGACCTGGAAGACCCAAGCGTATCATGAGGGTCTGCTGGGAACGTCTGGCAGATTCCCCTGTCAGGGAGGTCTTCAACTCCCACCTCCGGGAGAGCTTTGACCGGATTCCGAGGGAGGCCGGAGACATTGAGTCCGAATGGACCATGTTCTCCACTTCCATTGTTGACGCGGCCGTCCAGAGCTGCGGCCGTAAGGTCTCCGGCGCCTGTCGCGGCGGCAATCCCCGAACCCGGTGGTGGACACCGGAAGTAAGGGATGCCGTCAAGCTGAAGAAGGAGTCCTACCGAGCCTGGCTAGCTCGGCGGACTCCCGAGGCAGCTGACGGGTACCGGCAGGCCAAGCGGACTGCGGCCCGGGCGGTCGCGGAAGCAAAAACTCGGGTCTGGGAAAAGTTCGGGGAGGCCATGGAGGAGGACTACCGGTCGGCCTCGAGGAAATTCTGACAAACCATCCGGCGCCTCAGGAGGGGTAAGCAGTGCTCCACCAACACTGTTTACAGTGGAGGAGGGGAGCTGTTGACCTCGACTGGGGACATCGTCGGGCGGTGGAAGGAATACTTCGAGGATCTCCTCAATCCCGCTGACACGCCTTCCGTCGAGGAAGCAGAGGCTGAGGATTCAGAGGTTGATTCATTCATCACCCAAGCTGAAGTCACTGAGGTAGTTCGGAAGCTCCTCAGTGGCAAGGCACCGGGGGTGGATGAAATCCGCCCTGAGTACCTCAAGTCTCTGGATGTTGCGGGGCTGTCGTGGCTGACACGCCTCTGCAGCATCGCGTGGCAGTCGGGGACAGTGCCTCTGGACTGGCAGACCGGGGTGGTGGTCCCTCTCTTCAAAAAGGGGGACCGGAGGGTGTGTTCCAACTACCGGGGAATCACACTCCTCAGCCTCCCGGGGAAAGTCTATTCCAGGGTGCTGGAGAGGAGAATTCGGCCGATAGTCGAACCTCGGATTCAAGAGGAACAATGCGGTTTTCGGGGGTGCTCCGAGAGTATGGGGTCGGAGGCCCTCTGCTGAGGGCTGTACGGTCCCTGTATGACCGGAGCAGGAGCTTGGTTCGCATTGCCGGCAGTAAGTCAGACTTGTTCCCGGTGCGTGTTGGACTCCGGCAGGGCTGCCCTTTGTCACCGGTTCTGTTCATTATTTTTATGGACAGAATTTCTAGGCGCAGCCAGGGGCCGGAGGGGGTACGGTTCGGGAGCCACTTGATTTCATCTCTGCTTTTTGCAGATGATGTGGTCTTGTTGGCTCCCTCGAGCCAGGACCTTCAGCATGCACTGGGGCGGTTTGCAGCCGAGTGTGAAGCAGCTGGGATGAGAATCAGCACCTCTAAGTCTGAGGCCATGGTTCTCGACCGGAAAAAGGTGGCTTGCACTCTCCAGGTCGGGGGAGAGTTCCTGCCTCAGGTGGAGGAGTTCAAGTATCTTGGGGTCTTGTTCACGAGTGAGGGGAGAACGGAGCGCGAGATCGACAGGCGGATCGGTGCGGCGGCCGCAGTAATGCGGTCATTGTATCGGTCCGTCGTGGTGAAGAGGGAGCTGAGCTGAAAGGCAAAGCTCTCAGTTTACCGGTCGATCTACGTTCCCACCCTCACCTATGGTCATGAACTCTGGGTCATGACCGAAAGAACGGGATCCCGGATACAAGCGGCCGAAATGAGTTTCCTCCGCAGGGTGGCGGGGCGCTCCCTTAGAGATAGGGTGAGGAGCTCTGTCACCCGGGAGGAGCTCGGAGTAGAGCCGCTGCTCCTCCACATCGAGAGGAGCCAGCTGAGGTTTGTTTATGTAATAATTGCTCAGGGGTTTATATTCATGTTCTGGGTCTCTGGAAAGCGTCTAGAGACAACATCTGTTGTATTAGAAGCTATAATAAAATTGAATGTGCAAAAAGCAACATAATCTCAGGAATCTGAGTCTCTTTGTATCCATGGAAACCATCCCAATCTCACACAGTCTCACAGAGCAGTAACATCAGAAATGTTTCACCTCTATACTCCAAGACTGACCTGCTGATGTCATCATGTTTTCATGTTCCTGGCAAAATCATTTCCCCATTTCTGGTAATAACATGAATAAATAGATCTCCACTTGAACCAGTTCTGTGTACACCCTCCATTAGCACTAGTCTTTGTGACGTCATCAATGAGGTCACATGTCTTTGACGACGTCCCAATGGCTGCATGACAGAGTTGCTGTTTACAACTTTGTGTCTGATGCAACACTTATCACATCTACTGTCACCTTCCTGTTTTCTTCGTCTTTACCAAACAACACTAACACCTGTATGCTGTCATTTTAGGACTGAAGTACTTCTTCAAATAAATTAATTGCACTCATATATTTATTATACCCGCTTATATGCTCTGCAAAGCGATTGAACCTATTTCCTTTTTTCCCTTCACACTCTTCCATTACACTCGGCAGCTGCTCAGCGCCGTATCTGGGCTGACGATGCCATTGATGGCTTTGGCAGAGTTTCGGTGATGTAGAACAGACATTGGTGAAGGCGCTCAATGCCAGCGGCCCCAGAGCGCAGCCCAGGCCAGACGCGCTGGAGGAGATAGGCGCATGTGCGTAACCTGCACAAAAGATGAAATCCAAGTTAAAGCTGTGACATTGGCTAAATGGGGAAAATAAAAATACGTAATTAATGTCAGCATACATTTTTACAATGAAGCTACAGTGGCTGGGGATGATCTGATTCATTCATCTAGAGTAAACTGCAGTAGATCGCGTCGTTTTTGTCTTGATTATTATTGAATTAAATTACAAAAATTAAATGGTTGCCCTCACAGCTCATGAGCAATGATTTAGAATCAGAGTGATGCTGTAGTCCTGCAGCTCTAGGCTGTTTCCCCCACGGCCCGTGGTTGTTGTTATTCTCCGCTTCATCCTCCTCCTCCTCCATCTCCGTGGCATCATGTTTGTGATGTAGGTTCCAGTTCAGCTCTTAACTCGTCCAGAAGCTCCAACATTGCAACGCTAGATAAGGCCATGTGTGTCAATGATCTCTGCTCTCTCTCCGTTACCTTTCGTGATGTCTATGCCTCCTCCTCGCAACAACTGCAGCCGTTTGTGCATAAAGTTGCGCCAGTTAGCGCATGCCTTTCAGACGTGCTAAATATGGACACAAAAACAACCGCTAAGGTTGGTTGAATCTCACTCCTTGTGCTACTTGATCTAGTTGCATCTACTCCTCCCAGTATTTAGCGCGCTCTGACACGAGCGACCACATCGTATATTCGTGCAGATAAACGTGCTAAATGGATTGTGCGCATTATTTAGTCCGATTAACAGACGCCATCCTTGATGTGTCCGTTAGTAAATCAACTGCAACATGTCTTTGTGTGTGTTGTCACGTTTGCATACGTTTTTAAACACGCAACCCTTTAGTAAATCAGAGCCTTGTCATATAAAATGTTGTGCAACGTCACACAAACACACTGATTAACATGTTAGGGTGAAGTGGGGCCTCTTATCCAGTGTCCATTCTCAACATTCTCTTTTATTTCTATATCTCAACAATCCCGGGGCCTCTTACATGACATCATCAACCTGATGTCATTGATGACGTCACAAAGAAGAACGTTCTAAATAGCACTCATCATTATTAGGGCCCGAGCACTGACAGTGCGAAGGCCCTATTGTATCTGTTGGAAATGTTGTTTTTATTTTTACGACAAAATGAGGGCCTTTTTGCCCCCCTAAACGTGCCACAAAAGTCACCAAATTTTGCACGCAAGCCAGGCCTGGCCCATCCATCCATCCATTGTCTATACCCTTTATCCCTTGCGGGGTCACGGGGGTCTTCTGGAGCCTATCCCAGCTCATTTCAGGTGAGAGGCAGGGGTTACACCCTGGACAGGTCACTAGTCCATCGCAGGGCCACATATAAACAAACAAACCATGCACACTCACGCTCACACCTACGGGCAATTTAGAATCATCAATTAACCTACTATGCATGTTTTTGGACTGTGGGAGGAAGCCGGAGTACCCGGAGAGAACCCACGCAAGCACGGGGAGAACATGCAAACTCCATACAGAAAGGCCCCTGCCGGGCCTGGGAGTCGAACCAGGACTCTGATTGGCTAGCATGACTTTATCTTCTCGTTACACTGCCCCCTGCAATGGCTCAACAGCGCCCCCTAGAAAACTTTGTGCCTCAAGCCCCACAATACAGTTTGACGTACATGCACGGAAATCGATACACACCTGTATCATGTCGCAACTAAAAGAAAAGTCTCTTGGCGCCATGGCCAAAACCGAACAGCAAGTCGGCCATTTTCAACGGCCCAAACCGTAACGTGCACCCAGGTGTGTTATACATCAAAATGTGCGTCTCGGCCCTGCGACGATGCGCATTACTTTTCTCAGTCAAAAGCGTTACCGTGGCGACGATAGACGCCAAAAAGCGCGTCCCCCCTTGATCTGATTGGTCCATATTTGATAGTTCCTACTTTCTGCCATAACTTTTGAATGGTTTGACATAAAGAGTCGTGGGTGGTGTCATCGGACTTGGTTTTGAGTCCTTGAACATAATTGGTGCAAATTAGCCCTGCCCCTTCTTCTGATTGGTCGATATTTGATAGTCCCTTTTCTCTGCCATAACTTTTGAATGGTTGTGATAAAGACATGTGGGTGGTGTCATCGGACTCGGTATTGAGTACTTGACCTTCATTGGCCTGAATTAGCCCCAATTTATTACACAAATCTGACTTATTTCAGCTAACTCTGGTAATCCAGCTACTGATCCATAGGCAACTATCATGCCATTACTGTAGGCTATGCCATTGGCGTCGCCAGACAGATTTTACTGGGGCACGTGCCCCAGTATTGATCTGCAGTGCCCCAGTAAAAATTTCACCAGTAAAAAATGAATTTCGGAGTTTTAACTCCACATAGAATACACCAGTGTTGATGAACGCATTCAAATGAACGAATAATCCTTCTCATTTCACCAGCGGGCGGCGCGCATATTTAAAATGCTCGACGAGCCCGGTGCAGTCTTTACGAATGAAGGCTGATTTATGGTTCCGCGTTAGACCAACGCGGAGCCTACGGCGTAGGATACGCGGCGTGCGGACCGTATGGATCGCGTCGCCGCGTACCTTACGCTGTAGTCCGCGCCGTCGATTTAACGCGGTACCATAAATCAGCCTTGACCAGTGAAGAGAGAGACGTTGCAGACGCAGTGTCAGCGAGCCGTCAGATGATGATCCGCTTGTCATTATCTGCAGTACTCGAGTTGAAGGGGGATGAGGGGGGATGGCATCCCCCCTGAAATAAAAACAGTAAAAATCATCCCCCCTGTAAAACTGCCATCCCTCCTTTCCATCCCTTATGTCATTTCATCAATGAATGTGGTTTTACTGCTATTTCAACATTAAGAGTCATCACCAGAAAAATAACACCATAAAAATAACTTATTTGACAATTTTCACCTGTTTCAAGTAAATTTTCACTTGAAATAAGTAGAAAAATCTGGGACAAGATTTATCTTCTTATTACAAACAAAAAAAATATTGTTCCCCTGGCAGATTTTTCTACTTATTTCAAGTGAAAATCTACTTGAAACAGGTGAAAATTGTTGTTTTTTTCCAGTGATGAGTCCTGTTTTAAGTGTAATAAGATTTTTTACTGAAATGAGAAATTTTAACTAGAAATAGAACAAATCATATTCTTATTTTGAGTTTTTGCAGTGCTCCATTATTACTTATCCTGTGAAGGACAGAGTCATATTGATAAGTTCAGAAAAGTGTTTTTTATTGTTGTGTTTTGATGTATTTGATGTAAGCCCAGTGGATATTTAAAGCTTACAGAAGGCTGCATTTAACTGCTGCTATGTCATTCCTGCAGGTGTTTTGGTCAGTGCTATTATTTGTAATATATTATATTATTTGTAATGAGCAAAAATTATCTGTCCCCATATGATAAAATCCACCATCCCCCCTGATTTTTTTTTTACAACTCGAGTACTGATTATCTGCGGGAATTTTACACATCGTCTCCCAAAGAGTCTGACGGTAGGAAACTAACCTTTCTGTGAAGATTATGTCTGAGAAAACAAGTCTGAACGTCTGCCTCGTCAACTTCACATTTGAAATGTCATGTGGAATTAAAGCATCAGTCCAGTGGGAGAAAATATCTGCTAGTCCTTGACAATCAAAAAAGTTCCCAGAAAGACCAAGAGGTCTGATTTCCCAGTGACAGGTAGACAAATTGATAATGCACTACAATGTTGGAGATTTACAGCCTCTGAATAAAGTTGAAACGCCACTAGGACAATACATGATTGTATTCAGCAGGGGTCTCCAACCCTGTCCTGCATGTTCTACATGTTTCCTGCATCATCACAACCTTTACTTAAAAAACCTTCTCTTGACCCAGACACCTTAGCTAATTATAGACCAATTTCCAACCTTCCATTTGTGTCTAAAATTCTGGAAAAGGCAGTTTCAAGCCAGTTATGTGACTATTTGTATAGAAATGATCTGTTTGAAGTCTTTCAGTCAGGGTTCAGAATGCATCATAGCACAGAGACAGCACTTGTTCGAGTCACGAATGACCTCCTTATGGCCTCAGATAAGGGATTAGTGTCCATACTGGTTCTACTGGACCTCAGTGCTGCTTTTGACACTATAGATCATGGCATTTTACTGCACAGGTTAGAGCATGTTGTTGGGATTAAAGGGACAGCTCTATGTTGGTTTAAATCATATCTATCTGACAGGTTCCAGTTTGTTCATGTACATGAGGTTTCTTCAGAACAGTCAAGGGTCTGTTATGGTGTTCCGCAGGGTTCAGTGCTAGGGCCAATCTTGTTCAGTTTATACATGCAGCCGTTGGGAAGTATAATCCAGAATCACGGCATACACTTTCATTGTTATGCTGATGATACGCAGCTCTATTTGTCTATGAAGCCGGATGAAACAGAACCGTTAGTTAAACTTCAGGCATGTCTTAGGGACATCAAGGACTGGATGTCCAGAAATTTCCTGCTTCTAAATTCAGATAAAACAGAGGTTATCATTCTTGGTCCAGAGCATCTTAGGAAGGGATTAGATGGTGTTGCGATGGCTTCCAGTGCAACTGTGAGAAATCTTGGTGTTATTTTCGATCAGGATTTGTCGTTTAAACCATATGTCAATCAGGTTTGTAAAATAGCCTTTTTCCATCTCCGTAATATTGCAAAGATTAGGAAAATCCTCTCACAGAGTGATGCAGAAAAACTAGTTCATGCGTTTGTATCTTCTAGACTAGATTACTGTAATGTGTTGTTAGCAGGATGTCCAAGTAATTTGCTGAATAGGCTCCAGCTGATCCAAAATGCAGCAGCACGAGTACTGACAGGAATTAGCAGGAGAGACCACGTCTCTCCAGTGTTAGCGTCGCTCCATTGGTTACCCGTAAAATTCAGAATCCAATTTAAAATTTTATTACTTGCGTATAAAGCCCAAAACGGCTTAGCTCCGCATTATTTGCAAGACCTGATAGTGCCTTATGTTCCTGTCAGAGCTCTCCGTTCTCAGAGTGCAGGTTTACTCGTAGTTCCTAGAGTATCTAAATGTAGATTTGGAGGGCGGGCGTTCTGCTATCAGGCACCATTACTTTGGAACCAACTTCCAATCTGGGTTAAGGAGGCTGACTCCACCTCCACCTTTAAAACTAAACTTAAAACCTTTCTGTTTAGTAAAGCCTATAGTTAGTGTTTAGTAAACCTCTAGCTGGTGTTGGTAAATCTCTAGGTAGTGTAAACTTTAGTGTGTCAGAGTCGCTCCTGTAGTTTCTTGTGCTGGCCCCCCCTTCTCCTCCCTTTTCTCTCTTTTGTCCATGTTGCAGCATCCTTTGCCGGACACCGGAACCTACAGGTGGTCGTGGGTGGCTTGTAGCTTGCATTACGGAGCACAAGTCTTTCCCTGACCCTGCACCCCAACCTGGGACTTGCTGATTGGGCCGGAGCTTCGGGAGCTGTGTGCTGGCCTGCGGTCCCCACCCCTGGTCATCCCGTTGCTGCCCCCCCCTTCTCCTCCCTTTTCTCTCTTTTGTCCTGCAGGTGGCCGTGGGTGGCTTGTAGCTTGCATTACGGAGCACAAGTCTTTTCCTGACCCTGCACCCCAACCTGGGACTTGCTGATTGGGCCGGAGCTTCGGGAGCTGTGTGCTGGCCTGCGGTCCCCACCCCCGGTCATCCCGTTGCTGCTTCCACCTGCCTGCTGTGCTGTTGCCGTCCCTGACCCACCAGTCTGGCCCTCGGCAGGAGGGTCCCCCCTGATGAGCCTGGTCCTGCTCAAGGTTTCTTCCCTCCTAAAGGGGAGTTTTTCCTTGCCACTGTTTGGCTTAAGGTTTTTCTCCCACTAGGGGAGTTTTTTACCTGCCATTGTTTATGTAATATCTGCTCGGGGGTCATGTTCTGGGTATGGGTCTCTGTAAAGCGTCTAGAGACAACTCTGTTGTATTAGACGCTATATAAATAAAATTGAATTGAATTGAATTGAATCACACCTGATTCTAATTAATGGTCCTAATTAGCTCGTCATCAAGGTCTTGACACTTCTGTTGATGACACAGTTACTTGTATCACGGTGTGCTGAAGCAGGGAAACATCTAAAACATGCAGGACAGGGTTGCCTCGAGGACCAGGGTTGGGAAACACTGATTTAAAGCACCATTTCAGCTTTTTTATTATAAATAAGTGCTAAAAAATTTTTTGCTTGTGCGCTCCGCGCACGAGCATGAATTCTCTGTGCCCCAGCTGTGCCCCAGTACAGTCTTAAGTCTAGTGACGCCCCTGGGCTATGCCGTTGCTTGATGCTTAGCCAGATGCACTTCAGATGTGCTCGGACATTTTAGCTTTATAGCCTCAGCTACTTCTTCCTTCAGTACATCAACTGGAACTGTGGAGACAGTAGATACATCTAGTAAAGATTTACCATATGATGGTGAGTTTATGTGAAAGGCAATCATCATTTGATGCTTTGAAGCCAAAGTCAGTGGTACATTCCTAAAGCAACTTGTGTGTTTAATAATGTTCTTGAAAAAACTATGTTTGGATTCAAATCGCAAACTGTGAATAGAGGGCCAAAACACCTTCTCATCTGTGGGTAGTGTTCGAGATAGTGGTTTTTGGGTGCAAGTCTGACACCAGGGAACAGGTCTTGGTACCTCTGTCTGTGCTCAACAATTTTGCTTTCAAGGTATGAAATGGATTCATCTGTATGAACAGGAGCAACAACTAACTGCACAATATCTTTTAAATCCATCAACACAAGCCATGCTGGCTCATTTTCTGGGACAAGGGGACCTACTGTATCACAAATGGGAGCAACCTCAGTAAGCGCCAATTCTCGTGAGCGTTGCCACCAATAGTTTTCTGACCTAAGAAACTCTGTGGTACAACATGTGGCTTGTTTGTTTTGTCCGACCATTGTCAGTATAGTCAGTATAGCTTTATTCAGTTCATCTAATCTAAATAACGTCCTTGATATCAGTTATTCCGAGAAGTGGGCCGTCTCAACAGGCACAGTAGGAGAGAATGAGAGGGGAAAAGTAAAACTCAAGACACTAGAATAACTTCTAACTACTAGAAAACCCAGTTCTTCTGATGTTTCCAACACATAGACACACCCATGTGAAACTGACTTCACATGTGCACTCTGGTCATTTAACTGAGAAATGAAGAAGGGCTTTGTTTTCTGTTGTGAAAGAGCATGTCACCAAGATCCAACAGTAGACAAACGATAAAATAATCAGCTGTCCGTCTCACAACGCAAAACTATGATAGTTAAATGTGTTAACTGCCCAGACAGAAAACAGCCTCTTACGTGGATCTTTGTAGTTGAAGCAAAAGGTGGTTTGGTCTGGCTGTTCAGTATTCCTTGGTGGGTGGTTACGCTCAGCAGGGGATCCTGATAAAGAGCGGCTCTCTCTCTCTCCCACTCTCCTGCTCTCCTCGTCTCCATGTGGATGAGTGGTGCATCATGGACACAGCAACTGGGCCTCCTTCAGCTCCAGGTCGGTCCAAAGGTGTTCATGTCGGGGCATGCAAGGATCCCTTGTTCGGCTCATCTGGGGCTCGGAACATTCATGGGGCACTTGTTGCAGCGCTCCAGACAGACGCTTCTTCGGTCTTCTTCGGAGGCCGGCCCATAGCTAGTAGCTATTCATGCTAAAATAGGAGTTGTGGTCTTCTTCATAGCTCACAGAGAAATCCATGGACAGGTCTGAGGTAGAAGAGAGCCTGGGAGCAAGAGAGGAGGAAAAAGAAAAAAGAGAAAAGAGAAAAAGAGGGGGGATCCAGCTCTTTATAGCTGGGCCCAGACTGCGACTGCGGCCCCCCTGCAGTTTGGGGTCCATGCCCAATGAGGGGGCTATTCATTATCACTGAAGGGCCGTAAATGCAAATCTTGCCTGGACTTTGAGTCATTATGAAGGTTCCTTTGTTCCAAACCATGCGGTCAGCTTTAAGAAAATCAATGCTGGTCTCAGAGTTAGGCCTCAGAGCTGGGCCTTAAAGTTCAAATTAAGGTTTCCCATGTTCGCATAGAACTGTGGCCCAACAGGAGGGTAGAGCAGACCTCATCAGACAGCTGTTTAGGGCTGAGAGATCGTAACTTTCTGTGTTAGGAAACCATCTTTGCATAGCTCTAGTATTTTAATATGTTGTTCTTTATAATCTGTGCCAGTGGGAACATGTAGAAGTTAAACAGAAAAGGTCCCAGATGGAACCTTGGGGAACTCCACATGTGATTCTTGTGTGCTCAGATGTAAAGTTACCTGTTGACACAGAAATCTTCTCATTGATCGTATTCAAACTCAAATTCAAATCTTCCTAGACATTAGTGAGTGTTTCTTCTCTTCGTTGATTTCGACCAACTGCTGATTAAAAATGAGTCAAATGTACCAGAGGTGACTCACACTTAAGTATTGATCCCATTGATCCGTGTCTGTTAACGATTAGATAACATTTTAGAAACATGTTTGTTCGTGGAAACACATTAATGTTTGGAAACAAAGATAAAATCTCCAAAGATCTAAAAGACTCCAGTTTGTTAAAGGTCTCTTTTCCACCAGCTCACACTGACATGTTCTTCTCTGACTGGACACTAAAAGTCACTTACAGCAAAGAAGATCTTTATATTGGAGCTACTTTGGTCTGGTTCTCACAGTCCAGGACATCTCCGGGAGTCTCTTCTGTCTGTTACTGATGGAAAGTTGGATTTGTTATTTACAGGAAGATCTGGAACCTGATCCTCTCACATCAGTCCTGGATGGAACAAGCTCCTGACCTTCTGGAAAGACGTAGGACAGAATTCCAGGTGTGTTTGGAACGAAAATAAGGAAGAAATTCATCTGAACTATGGAAAATAGATGCTGAATCTACGTATGAACTTTGGTTGAGGTGACTGTACAACACCCTACATGTGAGACTGAACTGGACTCTTCTGCTCACTTTAAAAGTTGATTTCATGCAAACTGTTGGTGTCAGAGACTGTCGGAGACACAGAGTCCTTCTCTCTTCATTCGGTCATTTATCTAAACTCCATCCAACTGTGGAGTCCAGCAACATCCATGGTATCATCCACCGTGTGGAGCCGTGAGAAAAGTGTGTTGCAAAATATTGTTTTCGTAAAGTGCTAAGATTCAGCTGGTGTTAATCTTCTTCTTAATCTTATCTTTGTATGCAGGATTCAAAAGGAGAAGTGGTATTGTGCAAAAATGTCCCAACTGCAATCTTCTTGTTTCTTTATCTTATCTGGATCAATAAGCAGGAGTGACTTGTGTTTCACTTGCTACAGACTTCCTGTTTCCATCTTGACTTGCAGAGGTGTAACTGAATATCTGCCAGCAACAGCATGAGATGATGCAACCAAACCCTGTATAAAAAATGTCTGTCTTCTCTGCTGTGAGGAGTTCCTCATTACAAGGCTTGTGCGCTTTGTTCCGAGTGAATCCATTCTAGCAAGAATAAAACTTCTGTGAAGACCATCTCGGCAGCGTGATGAAGACTTGTGTGGTCCTTGCTCTCTTTCTGATGGCAGGTGAGTTCATGTCTCATCATCACCTGCTGCAGTCCTTTGAGACGTTCTCAGCTGGAAACATAAATGTTCCTGACCTTTGTGTGTGTGTTAATCCACAGGTGTGTCTCTTGGAGACATCCAGAAGAGAATCACTGGTGGCAGGCCGTGCACCAAGGCTGAGTCCAAACATTTTGTTTTCTTGGAGATAAAAAACCCAGTAACTGGCAAAACTTTCATTTGTTCTGGTTCCGTCGTTGGGAATGGACACTGGATTCTCACTGCAAAACACTGCGATGCATTTGGAACGTAAGTTTCCCAAACTGTAGTTTGAAATGAACATTTTTCGACATTTATGTACTTTTTTGTTTTCTTTCCTAACAACTGCCTGCGTTTATATTAATGGCTAGCAGCTTGATGTGGTGAAACCACATCAAGTGTGTGTGTGAGTCTCCATGTCCTTGACCAATCCTCTGTGGCAGTGTGATCTCACATATTTTATTAACATTTGAACCTGTCATGGTGTTCCGCAGGGTTCAGTGCTAGGGCCAGTCTTGTTCAGTTTATACATGCAGCCATTGGGAAGTATAATCCGGAATCACGGCGTACACTTTCATTGTTATGCTGATGATACGCAGCTCTATTTGTCTATGAAGCCGGATGAAACAGAACCCTTAGTTAAACTTCAGGCATGTCTTAGAGACATCAAGGACTGGATGAAATTTCTTGCTTCTAAATTCAGATAAAACAGAGGTTATCATTCTTGGTCCAGAGCATCTTGGGAAGGGATTAGATGGTGTTGCGATGGCTTCCAGTGCAATTGTGAGAAACCTTGGTGTTATTTTTGATCAGGATTTGTCGTTTAAACCATATGTTAATCAAGTTTGTAAAATAGTATTTTTCCATCTCCGTAATATTGCAAAGATTAGGAAAATCCACTCGCAGAGTGATGCAGAAAAACTAGTTAATGCGTTTGTATCTTCTAGACTAGATTACTGTCATGTAATGTAATGTACTGTGTTATTAGCAGGATGTCCAAGTAATTTGCTGAATAGGCTCCAGCTGATCCAAAATGCAGCAGCGAGTGCTGACAGGAATCAGCAGGAGAGACAACGTCTCTCCAGTGTTAGCGTTGCTCCATTGGCTACAAGTAAAATTCAGAATCCAATTTAAAATTTTATTACTTGCGTATAAAGCCCAAAACGGCTTAGCTCCGCATTATTTGCAAGACCTGATAGTGCCTTATGTTCCTGGCAGAGCTCTCCGCTCTCAGAGTGCAGGTTTACTCATAGTTCTTAGAGTATCCAAATGTAGATTTGGAGGGCGGGCATTCTGCTATCAGGCACCATTACTATGGAACCAACTTCCAATCTGGGTTAAGGAGGCTGACACCACCTCCACCTTTAAAACTAAACTTAAAACCTTTCTGTTTAGTAAAGCCTATAGTTAGTGTTTAGTAAAACTCTAGCAGGTGTTGGTAAATCTCTAGGTAGTGTAAATTGTAGTGTGTTAGAGTCAGTAGTCATAGTTGCAGCTATAGAACAAGACTCTAATAGTTAGTCTCAAATATAGCTTTGCGGTAGATATGCTGCTATAGGCTTATGCTGCAGGGGGGCACCGACATGATCCACTGGGCGGTGCCTCTCACCTTTCTTCTCCTCTCCTATTCCCTTCCTCTCTTCTCCATTTCCATTTTTATTTATTATAAGTATCTCATAGCCATAATTTTTGTCCATCGCTCCTCTTTTAACCATTCCCCGAACCGCGACCAAAACCCACGGTGAGGCTGCATTCAGCCATTATGGCCCCTCTTTATGGAACAGCCTGCCAGAGAACCTCAGGGCCGCAGAGAATGTTGATATTTTTAAAAGGAGGCTCAAGACACACCTTTTTAGTTTGGCTTTTATCTGATCTTATTTACCTAGTGTTTTTAGCTATGTATTGTGTCTACTTCTTTAGCTCTTTTATCATCTCTAAAACTTTAATCCATTTTAGTGACTTTTTACTTTATGTTATTTATTATTCATCTTAAGTTTTATATAGATTTCTCTCAAATTTTACACTTTTAGGCATTTCTTACTTTCTTTTAATCTTTTAGTTTTTAGCTCCAGTGTTTCCTGGGGGGTCGTTCACACTGGGAGGTGTGCCTGCTCCGCCCATGGGGGTGTCGTCATGGGGATCCCTCAGGCCTGGGTAGCTGGGGGGGGGCTCCACCTTCTGTGTGGGGTCTGCCCCGGTCTGTCCGGGTTGGGGGGGTCTCTGTGGCGATGCTTCTGGTGGTCGTGGTCGGTGGAGCTTCTCAGTGTGGACGGCCACCCATAGGTAGTGTTTTCCTCACCTGGATCGTTAGTGCTAAGCCATGTCACCAGTCCACTTATTGTGTGTGTGTGTGTGGGTGTGGGCGTGTGAGTGTGTGCACATGTATATGAGTGTGAGTGAGTGTGTGTGTGTGTACGCGTGGGGGGTGGGGTCGTATGGAATGTTTTAAATTGTGTTTTTTATTGTTATTTTATTCTGCATGTAAAGCACCATGTGTTGCATTTTATATTGTATGATTTGGCGCTATACAAATAAATAAAGTTTAAGTTTAAGTTTAGTTTCTTGTGCTGGCCCCCCTTTTCTTTTTTCTCTTTTGTACATGTTGCAGCATCCTCTGCTGGTGGCAAAGAGCATCTCTGAATGCACAACACTGGAACCTGCAGTGTGGGAGTGAGAGGGGCAGGGTAATCAGGTTATCTTGTCAGCCACCAGGTTTATGAACATCTGCACCTCAGAGTTGGATCACCAAACAGATGTTTGAGCTGCCATTGCCTGGTGAATAAAACGAGGAAGTCGCAAGCCGCTCTTGCGCTGATTCCCGCTTCCTGATTCAAACGTCTGACTCCAACCCCCCGACCAATCGGTGGCGTGTAGTGTGATGATGTCAGATGCAGCCGACTCAGCCGCTTAGAACTTCGGCAACCAGGAAGTGTGCAGTGGACACCTGCACACTTCCGGGGCACTCTGTCAAGTGCGACTCGGGGCAGCTTGTAAATCTGTTCCAAGATTATTGGACTCAAGCAGAGAGAGACCTAGGGAACAACAGGTTTTGAGGAAGACTCATAGTATTCTGGGCATGTCTTAGAAAAATAATTTTCACTGCTGCCTTCAGGACGTCGTTATGCCCAACCTGTTTGTAAGGATAATCGCTTTTCCGAAGTCTTTTATCCCTTCTGCTGTCCGGCTCTTAAATTTATCCTTATGAATTTGTTTGGTATGTACCTTCTAGGAATGATATCATCCAGTGTTTGTATAGACTTTTTTTTTTTTATCCCCGATTTTTTCATCACCCAGTGCTCCTACCTAAGTAACAGTCCTGGGCATTGCTCCCCTCTATCAACCCCGGGAGTTCCTGCACTGAGCTCAGGTCTCCTTCTTATCCTGGGGAGTGAGCCGCATCTTTTCACCAGACAGGGTGGGGTTTCTCTGGCCAGATGTAGTGCGTGGAAGGATCACGTTTTTCCGGCCAGATCCTCCCCACCCCATCTGGCGCCCCGGTTGGCCAGAAGGGGCAGTAGAGCCCAGGACTGCTGCATGTTTTTGTGAGAGTAGCTCACATTGCTACCCAAGGGAACACAGGGAGAACATGCCTGTGTTCCCTGTGGGCGCTGAAGTCATGGGGGAACTAACACGCATTTCAGCGCCCACAGCGTCCCCGGCGGGAATCGAACCCAGGACCTTCTTGCTGTGAGATAGCTGCACTACCTGCTGCGCCACCGTGCCCCCGTATAGACTGTTTTTTAATTAATTAATTTATTTTTATATGTATCAGTACTTTCTTTAATGCAACAAATTGCAGATTTTTGCACACAGCTGCCAACTTTCTTTCTGTGTTTCTATTTAATGTGTTATGTGTTTGTTATGTGTGTGTTTGGGCGCGAGCTGCCGAATCAAATTGCCCTTCACGGGATAAATAAAGTTGTCTTGAATCTTGAATGAATACAGAAAAAGTATCTACTCGGCACGCCTCCACCCGCCTCAACCCGTAGTAGTCTAGACGGGATGTCCCAAAAAGTGAATGTAAGGAGCATTTATGGGTACAAGTCGGGAACCGGCCTACTTTACATATTTCAAGGGTGCTGAATCCAAAAAAACCGGTACCCGAGCAAAATTTTGAGTTTTTGACCTTCTAATTTGCATATCAAAATGGCCGCCAAACTGCCTGTCTTGTTCAGTCGTTGGACCATTTTCCCCAAGTTTTTTTGTAAGTAGGCATTCAAAGATGATGAATTAAGTGTCTAGATCTATAGTCTAGGGTCAGAGCAAGGATATAGTGGAGGCTCAGAGCCTTTTTTATGTATATATATGCAAAATACCAACTTTTAAGGTGAAATTAAGCACTATTTTTATAATTTTTTAAGGCCGACATAAATATTCAGTCAATATCAATCTTAAATGTTCCCAGTGTATATATGATATGTGATGTATTCCATATTACATAATAACTAAGAAAAACACCATTGCAAGTTGTCTGAGAATTCATTTTTTTATGCAAACAAAGCATAATGCTCTTAATTCAAACATCGAAAAACCCAAGTGAATAGGGAAAAAAAAAACATGAAACTTCCCTTGAACAGTTCTACAGATCACATCTTGTTTCTGTATATTTCTTTCATGTTTCTAGCTGAATTGCTTTGCTTTCATCTGTCTTCTTCTGTAAGTTCCATAGGTCACTTCCATCCATCCATCCATTGTCCACCGCATTATCCGAATCCGGGTCGCGGGGGCAGCAGTCGGAGCAGGGATCCCCAGACTTCCCTCTCCCCGGACACCTCCTCCAGCTCTTCCGGGGGGACTCCAAGGCGTTCCCAGGCCAGCCGAGTGACGTAGTCACTCCAGCGTGTCCTGGGTCTTCCTCGGGGCCTCCTCCCGGTGGGACATGCCCGGAACACCTCACGAGGGAGGCGTCCAGGGGGCATCCTATACAGGTGCCCGAGCCACCTCAGCTGGCTCTTCTCGATGTGGAGGAGCAGCGGCTCTACTCCGAGCTCCTCCCGGGTGACCGAACTCCTCACCCTATCTCTAAGGGAGCGCCCCGCCACCCTGCGGAGGAAACTCATTTCGGCCGCTTGTATCCGGGATCCCGTTCTTTCGGTCATGACCCAGAGTTCATGACCATAGGTGAGGGTGGGAATGTAGATCGACCGGTAAACCGAGAGCTTTGCCTTTCGGCTCAGCTCCCTCTTCACCACGACGGACCGATACAATGACCGCATTACTGCGGCCGCCGCACCGATCCGCCTGTCGATCTCGCGCTCCGTTCTCCCCTCACTCGTGAACAAGACCCCAAGATACTTAAACTCCTCCACCTGAGGCAGGAACTCTCCCCCGACCTGGAGGGTGCAAGCCACCTTTTTCCGGTCGAGAACCATGGCCTCAGACTTAGAGGTGCTGATTCTCATCCCAGCTGGTTCACACTCGGCTGCAAACCGCCCCAGTGCATGCTGAAGGTCCTGGCTCGAGGGAGCCAACAAGACCACATCATCTGCAAAAAGCAGAGATGAAATCAAGTGGCTCCCGAACCGTACCCCCTCCGGCCCCTGGCTGCGTCTAGAAATTCTGTCCATAAAAATAATGAACACAACCGGTGACAAAGGGCAGCCCTGCCGGAGTCCAACACGCACCGGGAACAGGTCTGACTTACTGCCGGCAATGCGAACCAAACTCCTGCTCCGGTCATACAGGGACCGTACAGCCCTCAGCAGAGGGCCTCCGACCCCATACTCTCGGAGCACCCCCCACAGGATGCCACGTGGGACACGGTCGAAAGCCTTCTCCAAGTCCACAAAACACATGTGGACTGGTTGGGCAAACTCCCATGCGCCCTCGAGCACCCTGCGGAGGGTGTAGAGCTGGTCCAGCGTTCCACGGCCAGGGCGAAAACCGCATTGTTCCTCTTGAATCCGAGGTTCGACTATTGGCCGAATTCTCCTCTCCAGCACCCTGGAATAGACTTTCCCCGGGAGGCTGAGGAGTGTGATTCCCCGGTAGTTGGAACACACCCTCCGGTCCCCCTTTTTGAAGAGAGGGACCACCACCCCGGTCTGCCAGTCCAGAGGCACTGTCCCCGACTGCCACGCGATGCTGCAGAGGCGTGTCAGCCACGACAGCCCCGCAACATCCAGAGACTTGAGGTACTCAGGGCGGATCTCATCCATCCCCGGTGCCTTGCCACTGAGGAGCTTCCGAACTACCTCAGTGACTTCAGCTTGGGTAATGAATGAATCAACCTCTGAATCCTCAGCCTCTGCTTCCTCGACGGAAGGCGTGTCAGCGGGATTGAGGAGATCCTCGAAGTATTCCTTCCACCGCCCGACGATGTCCCCAGTCGAGGTCAACAGCTCCCCTCCTCCACTGTAAACAGTGTTGGCGGAGCACTGCTTCCCCCTCCTGAGGCGCCGGATGGTTTGCCAGAATTTCCTCGAGGCCGACCGGTGGTAGTCCTCCATGGCCTCCCCGAACTTTTCCCAGACCCGAGTTTTTGCTTCCGCGACCGCCCGGGCTGCAGTCCGCTTGGCCTGCCGGTACCCGTCAGCTGCCTCGGGAGTCCGCCGAGCTAGCCTGGCTCGGTAGGACTCCTTCTTCAGCTTCTTCAGCTATCTCTAGTCGATACCTCTCAGCCTCCCGCACAAGCTCAGGCTCCTTCCCCCCCAGCGAGGTGACATTCCATGTCCCTAAAGCCAGAGTCGTTGTCCGGGGATTGGGTCGCCGGGGCCCCCGCCCACGGCTGCCACCCAAATCACACGGCACCTTCCCCTTATGAACCCTCCCGCGGGTGGTGGGCCTACGGGAGGAGGGGCCCACGTCGCTCGTTCGGGCTGCGCCCGGCCGGGTCCCGTGGGCCAAGACCCGGCCACCAGACGCTCGCCTGCGAGCCCCGACCCCAGGCCTGGCTCCAGGGTGGGGCCCCGGTAACGCCAGTCCGGGCGACGTAAACTTCCTTGCTCTCTTCTTCTTCATAAGGGGCTTTGAACCGCTCTTTGTCTGACCCGTCACCTAGGACCTGTTTGCCTTGGGAGACCCTACCAGGGGCATTAAGCCCCGGACAACATAGCTCCTAGGATCATTCGGGTGCTCAAACCCCTCCACCACGGTAAGGTGGCGGTTCAAGGAGGAGCCATAGGTCACTTGTTTTGGTAAATTGTTTTTATACCTTTCTAGTTTGCTTGTGTGCCATTTGTCCTTGGAATTTAATTTTGATTAGTATTTCTTTCTGCAGACCTTTTCCAAGTTCTTTGCTTACCCATTGCCTTGGTATGCTTGAGGACTACAACTCCACATTTAAACAAGGACATTGGTCATCACTCTGACATGTACACATTGCAGTGCATAACAGCCCCGATTTTTGGCATTTGCACTGGCGTGTTGTGCATTGTTTTTTACAGGCACACCTGATCATTTCCAGGCAACTTTCAGGTATTGGGTTCTGTGACATAAGAATGGGCTGTAGTCCTGAATCACCATCTTTCCATCCCATGTCCAAGGGTGAATGAAGCTCAGGTGTGGCATAGTGAGCATTTCTCCAAACCATTGCCTGGTAGTGTACTCTCAGCAGATGGAAGTGGAGCGCATCGCTTGTAGGCAGCATTGCTTCTGGTTTACCTGTCCTGGAGAAAAGTATATGCCTTGCTGCATCAACAGAGTCTGTTTTATGCACATCATATATTGTGCAGACGAAAGCCTCTGAAGATCTTTGACATTTTTTGTCTAAAAAAATCAGAAAACAGGAAACTTACCAAAGCGTGTGAAACTGTTACGATCCTCTTTGCTGTCACCTCAGGCAAAAGGTCCTCAGCGATGGGACTGACCATGCTATGTACTGATCTAAATAGTCAACTTGGTACGTTTCATGGTGGTCTCTTTTTGAATATTTTTCCCAATTCACCTGGGTTTTTCCCGTCTTAGAATTTAGAGAACAAATGCTTAATTTGCAAAAAAAAAAAAAAAAAAACATGAAATCCCAGACAACTTGCAATGGATTTTTTTTCTTTGTTATCATATAATATGGTGTACATCATATGTCATATCAACAGGGAAAATTTCAGAGTAACTTTTATTTAATATTTATGTCGGCCTTAAAAAATGACACAAATAATGCTTAATTTCACCTTAAAAGTTGGTATTTTGCATATATATATACATAAAAAAGCACTGAGCCTCCACTATATCCTTGTTTGACCCTTGACTATAGATCTAGAAACTTAATTTCCTCATCTTGATTGCCTACTTACAAAAAAAAATAGGAGGAAATGGTCCAATAACTGTGCAAGATGGGCAATTTGGCGGCCATTTTAATATGCAAATTAGAAGGTCAAAAACTCAAAATTTCACTCGGGTACCGTTTTTTTTGGACTCAGCACCCTTGAAATATGTAAGGTAGGCCGGTTCCCGACTTGTACCCATAAATGCTCCTTACTTCTTATAAAAGGCCTTTTTTCTGAAATCCGTCTAGACTATAGTGTAAAAGCACAAAACGGGAGCGTGGCGAGTAGAGTTGCGCTGAGTAGGTACTAGTGTAAAAGCGCCATTAGTGGCAGACTTTAGGCATCAATAACGTCAGCCTGACAGCAGCAGGGAGAAGAGTTTCCAGGATGACTATGCGGCTTCAGCATCCTCACCTTGACCTACATCGCTGGGTGTAAATGTCCTGCAGTTTGGGTGGGCGTATTGTTGTGGTGGGCGGGGCGATGGTTAGTGTTTAGATGATGACCAGTCTGGTAAGTTGAAGGTGAAAATGAATTCTGTTCCTGCTGAGTGTTTGTGTTTGTTCTTTAGGATTGGCAGAATCTTCAGAAGGTTCGTCATTAAGGACATCACCTTAGGGACAGAAACCACGAACAACATCCATAAACACCCGACTGCTGATGTCATGCTGATCAAAGTGAACACCAAATTGACTCCCATCCCCTTCAGCTCTGACGCTGACTGCCTCTTCATCTCAAACCAATTAGTGGCCAAGAAATCTGTGACGATGCTGTTTGTTGCTCGGGACACCAAAGGTGAGGACTGTTTATTTATTTAGTTTTTGGTCTTGGTGATGTATTACAGACTTACAGGTCGTCTCTTATTGGATTACTTTCTGGTAGGAATGTTGATCTTGTTGGGTTGCTGTTGGATATAAAGTAAATGATAAGAATAAGACACTAAAGTCTAGAAATGAAAACCTGCAGAAACACAGTTATAGTTAAAAAAAATCTTCGTGGTTGAAAGTCTCGAGTAAAAAAGAAAAGAAAAAATTTTGGTAATCCTCATTTGAAGTAAGTTTAGTGCAGTAACACTGGTTGTGGAAGACTTTTGTGTTACTTTTTCCAAATGTATTATTATTATTATTATTATTATTGTTTTGAACATTTCAGTAGTGAGTGTAAAAGTCTGACTAGTGGTAAACATGTAAACTTTGAGATGAATAATGGTTTTTATCCACACAGCGGGTCCAGATACAGTCATGTGTGCAGACATCGAGGTGAACGGATGTGTTTCTGCGAGTCAGTCACCTGAATGGTGTTTCTACGGGGATCCTGTCGGCTGTCAGTTCTGTGGGGTAAGTAGAAGACGGATGTCATTTCAATGAGTAATGATACATTTAACTGTTAATAAATGATGGTGATTTAACCTGGAAGTGATATTTAGTGATCAATTGTTGTTTAGTCATTTTAAATAAGTGTTGTTGATCTGACAGAATGTTTTCTCCCTCCGTCTCTCTTTCCTCCACCTCTCCCTCCATCTCTCTTTCCTCCTTCCCTCCCTCCTTCTCTCTTTCTAGGGGGATTCTGGTGCAGGATATATTTATAATAACGCTCTGTCTATAGTTGAAAAAGGATCTGGAACCACTAGTGGAGGCAAAAAAGTCGAATTTGGACACACGGTCTGTGATCCAAAAATGCGTAAATGGATTGATGATACCATGAAAAAGCCCTAGCCCTAAAAGAGTCCCAGTTTGTTTGTGAGCAACAATAAAGAGACGTCAGGTCTCCTTAAGAGCATAAAAGTGTCTCTGTGATGTTTGTAACCAATAAACTGAATCATCAAACACTGGTGACATAGATGTGGACTTGGTAGTGTAGAAGCTGCAGACACACACACACACACACACACACACACACACACACACACACACACACACACACACACACACACAGGCTTGATCACATGACCTTGTGGCCTGAGGGAGAACGTGAGAACTTCAGGGGGAGATCGTTCCATGCTGGAGTGTTCAGGATCACATCCAGCAGTAAGCTGGTCCTCAGCCGCAGGTCAACCCATGAACAACTGCAACTACATCAACCCTCCCCCTTCTTTGTAAAATCATACAACCTCTTGACACTAAAGGAGTGTTTTGATTTCTTTCAGTCAGGTTAAGGCAACACCACTGACTGCACCAAACCCCCCAGAATCCAGCAGTCTCATCTCCTCAGATATGCCTCATGCATGCAATATCCATGGTGGATGCTCTTCGATCAGGATAGACTGGAAATATGCAGAGTATCTATTCATTAACCAAACATGCAACACTCACAAGGGGCGCTAGCTCTATATGGCCATTATT
This sequence comes from Cololabis saira, assembly GCF_033807715.1. Classification (NCBI taxonomy): domain Eukaryota; kingdom Metazoa; phylum Chordata; class Actinopteri; order Beloniformes; family Belonidae; genus Cololabis; species Cololabis saira. The sequence goes on from NC_084609.1 coordinate 31,163,948, forward strand.
AAATATTTTCTGCATACATTTTTTGAAATATTTTCTCAATTTGGGTCCTTTCTTCAACACACAGCTGACTGAAGCGAGATGCCGCATGGCTTGTTGTCTATTGTTGGGGAGCCATGGCCTGGGGGAATGGAAAGATAATGGAGCAACCCAACTGTTGGAGTTGTCTTGGTAGACTTTCTTGTCCATTGTTTGAAGGAAAGTTTGTTCTCCTATTGAGTAATCATGTTTTTGGTTTGAGCTTGTGCACTGGTAGACTGAGACATCAATGGTTTCAGCTTTGTGTGACTTGAGCTGTGGTCTGTCAATGAGAGAGCATGACCTGTCGACTGAATTCACCTCTGACCTATATCCTGTTGTTACATGGAATCAAGTGGCTAGGCAGGTCATTGTCCAGGATGTTAGTTTTGAGGACATCCACATTTTCAGGCTTATGCACTCCACCTAGGCAAACATTGCTAATGAAGACCCATCCCAGTGCCAACCTTTGTGCAAAGGGAGCGTTTCGTGGCACGTTACGTCTTTTTAGAACTTTGTAGGCTTGTATAACGTGGGGCAAACGTTCCCTCTGAGAGACGGCAAAACCCCAGGGAAGACATCTTCACTAGTGGTGCTATTACCCCGTATCTTGTCTTCAAAACAGCTCTTCAGAAACCTCAGGGTCATGTGACTGTCAAACTCAACAAAAGCTGAAAGTTACATTGTGCTGCTTTAAAGTGTTTTTCTCTAAAGTCTTTAGATGGAGGCAGGAATATGTAGCGCTGCCACGTAATAATAATAATAATAATTAAAGCTGCAAGCAGCGAAGAACGGGCCCTCGCACCCTTGTGCACGTTCAGGCTGCAGTGGAAGCGCTTGTATGACTTGCATGTAGATTCTTCAGGCCTGGACATTTAGCAGATGACACCACCCACGACTCTCTATATCAAACCATTCAAAAGTTATGGCAGAAAATAGGGACTATCAACTATCGACCAATCAAAAGAAGGGGCGGGGCTAATTTGCACAAATTTTGTTCAAGGACTCAAAACCGAGTCTGATGACACCACCCACGAGTCTTTATGTCAAACCATTCAAAAGTTATGGCAGAAAGTAGGAACTATCAAATATGGACCAATCAGATGAAGGGGGGGGCGCGCTTTTTGGCGTCTATCGTCGCCACGGTAACGCTTTTGACTGAGAAAAGTAATAAGCATCGTCGCAGGATCGAGACGCACATTTTGATGTATAACACACCTGGGTGCACGTTACGGTTCGGGCGAAGAAACGGCCGAAGAAATGGCATAAATTGCGGCAAAATTACATAATTAATTCAAAATGGCCGACTTCCTGTTCGGTTTCGGCCATGGCGCCAAGAGACTTTTCTTTAAAGCAGCACAATGTAACTTTCATCTTTTGTTGAGTTTGGCGGCTCCTTTGGACAAAAGCGGTAGTGCTTTACCAGTAGTGTGGAAGGGTTCCTACCATCCACCTCAAAGTTACATAGTGCCAGTGAAGGCGATACAGACCCCTCAGACCATGACAGAGGTGTCATTAAACCTGTTGGAAGTTGATGTACCATCACAATGAAATATTATATTAAGGTGGAAAAGTTACATTGTGCTGCTTTAAGTTGTGACATGATACAGGTGTGTAATGATTTTCGTGCATGTACGTCAAACCATATTGTGGGGCTGAGGTTAGCGCAGCGCAAATCCTGCGGCAGGCGGCCTCTCGCCGAGTTCGGAGGCAAAACGGTCCGCTCTTGCGCAGGTAGCACATAAATGAATGTGATCGCCGGCAGCGGTCTGCGCTTTGCCCTCTGTGAAAGGGGCTTGTTGTTTTTCCCGGGTACGGAAGAGGAAACTCCTTCCGCGTTCATTTCTGACCAATGAGAGAACAGTTGGTTCGCGCATGACATTTGTTAACAGCTTTGAACTGCTACAGACGCTTACCTTGTGAACACAAACGCCACAAACGAGAAACGAAACAACTGTATTGATTTAGCCCCTGAATCGGAACAAAACAAACGGACCACAGGTCTGAAAGCCACCCTAACTTTGAACACAGCTTCAGCCGGAAATTTGTTTTGTAATTAGATGTCTGCAGATGAGTGAATCTGTGACTTATTAGCTGGAAAACACATTGAGACTACAGCCTGAAGCCTTATCTAGTGCAATTTCAAATTTGATAACAATACTACAAAAAATGAGTATTTTACACATGTTTTTGTAAGATTATGTCTTACAAAGACTTTTATTATTATTATTAGACATTAGATTATGTCCCATGGGCATAACTCTTGAATCTTTAAACATACAATCATAATTTCGGTCTCTAATGAAAGCTGACACTTAGAGGTATCATATAATATACCCAGATTCACTATAAATATTGCTGAAATATATATAAATACATATAAAGTGTCAAAACAAGGACGCGCGTCTCTTCTGAGCGGTGATTCTCACATTCTGTTGAATTTCCCGCTGTAGGATTTATCCCGACCGCCTGAAGCGTCATATCATTGTTTTCAGCATTTCATTGGCTATACAATGTGCCAGTCACCAGGGAGATTGCTGCAATTGGCTAAGTTTTTTTCATGACAAAAGCCGGACGTGCGCGTCATTTCCATACAGGCGCTCATTCGCTATGAAGTCGGTGGAGGGGACAGGGAAGCTCCTGTATGGTCGGATGAGGTGTCAATCAAAAGTAAAGGTGCATGCTCCATTTTGACACTGCAGTCTCCCATCTGAGACGTGCAGAACGTAGTTACAGACGTAAACATGTAAACATGTGGTTATCCGATGACGATCACAATGAAGCAGCGGCTGTTTGTGGATATTTACTGGTATAATAATGTATTTTGGACTAAATACTTTACTGGATTGGATCTACTGGACCTTTCTGATATTTTTGCCTGGAGGTGATTTATGAGGCCTCATCGGTAAGTTTGTAGTGTCGATATGTACCAGCTGCTATGATTATATCCTGAAATCGTTTATATTGCTAGAATCACAAGAATCTTAGCTTTCTACGCAAGATTTGTAAGGTTTGTACAAGATTTGTAAGATTTGTAAATTACCTAGTTTTGTACATTTTGGACTGAGTGTGCACTGAATATGGACAGTCCATAACGGGTTGAGGGAAATGTTTGTTTCATGTGAATAATTGTGAATAAAAGATATATATAGAGGAACAGTGAAAATACGCACGACTCTGCTGTCTCCTTCAGTAATAACTTTATTTGCCTGTTTTCCAGGTAATATATATATATTTATATAGATAGATAGATAGATAGATAGATAGATAGATAGATAGATAGATAGATAGATAGATAGATAGATAGATAGATAGATAGATAGATAGATAGATAGATAGATAGATAGATAGATAGATACTGTATATATCTGTTGTTTGGTGCCATTTCCTGGTACCTGCAACACTCACAGTCCTTGACATGTGTAAAAACCAATACGCATATCTGCCTAAGCACAGTACCACAACGGCCTTAGTTAGAGCAATGCACACCTGGCTCACTGAAACCGACTCCAAACCAACAATGTTGAGAATACTGCTAGCAGATATGTCAAAGGCGTTCGTTGCAAAATATATTGGACTTGGAATTGTGTTCATCACTGACAGTCTGGATACACAGTTACATCACAGGGAGAAGACTAACAGTGGTGGCAAATGGGGCTCATAGCCCCTGGATTGAGGTTACATCTGCAGTGCCACAAATACTATATGTCTTCCTCCTCTATATGGCCACCACTCTATATGGCTGTGTTTGAGGACACCCTCAATGTGGGATATGCAGATGACATCGGGCTGTCCAGAGCAATCCCCATATCCAACATCACACCGACCCATCAATGCACCTGGTGGCACAAAGGCTGGATGAATGAGCGGTAAACAACAAAATGTTGCTCAATGGGAAAAAGTAGGTTGAGCTACGAATATGTTTTGCGCGCGACCCACTACAACCTCCCCCACTGATGCTGGGAGGACAGGAGGCACCTGTTGTGGAGACAATAAAGTATCTGGGATACCACCTTGATCAGAATCTGACTGGAGACACACACATTAAGAAGGCAATAAAAACTGCGTCCAAGCGGCTGCACTACCTCACTGTCATGGCGAGGCACGGTTTACCTGCAGATGACCTCATCATGCTCTACACCACTCTCATCAGGCCGTGTCTGGAATACAGCTCAGCACTCTTGGTGAGCTGCTCTTAAAAAACAACAGACAGAGCTAGAGCGAGTACAAACACGTGCCTGCAAGATCATCAGAAGAAGAGCTGGTAACATCTCACAACCCTTCCCATCAGTCCAGACCAGGAGGGAGGAAGCTGCAGTGAAGCTGGTCAGGGACATGCACGATGAGCAACACCCTTTGCACGACCTGCTACCTCGGACACGAGGCAGCTGTACTACCGAGACCACGAGGAAGCAGCACAAGCTGAACCCAAGGCTAAGACCAGCAGGCTGAAAAACTCAGTCCTGCATACTGCAGTGAGACTGTTTAATGACACTATTGAGATAGCAAAGACACAGCACGACTGCTAATGAACATTGCATGGTCGCTCTTAACTGAAATATTTTCAACTTTGAAATTGTATGTTTTAAAATTGTATGTAATTGTATGTTTTTTTATTGATTGCTGTAAAATTCTGCTCTTTTTTCAGTGGAGGCTGGCTTTCACTGCTAGCTGTATTGAATCAAATCAAATCAAGTAAAGCAACAGCTTAAGCAGAGACGCTGACATTTTTAAGATTTAAGAAACATCTCATAGGAAGTGCACAGAAGCAATTTAAAATGCCTCACAAAGCCTGTGTCAGATAAAGGGCAAGTGTCAATTTGTGTAATAAAACTGTAATAAAACTGAATATTTTTTATTTTAGTCCCATTGCGTCACATTTGCACACGTGGTTTTATTTTCATCAAGGACAAAGACTGTCCAGAAGAGAGCAGGTAGGTCTGAGGAAAATCATCTGTAGGAGGCCGTGCTGTTTCATGAATCACCCAGCTGAACCAGAACTCTGGCAAGTTGATTTACGTTCCACAAGCTTGTGTAAGTCAGTGCATGTGTGGTCATGAGGTGTATTAGAAAATGGATGAAAAGCAGAGATGACATTTGACGACATTTTCAGATGAATTGCATGACCAGTTGATGGCAATCAAATGTGGCACATGGAATACATCTGTGGATGGAAAAGCACTGACTCAGAGTTATTTATATAGTCCTCCTTCACTGCTTTACCAATCATTACACTTTTCCTTTAAAAAAAAGCATTTCTGAGAAATGCTTTTATTTTCTCTTTATGCATCTTACTGACTTACTTACTTTCTGAGCTTTATATTACATTACATGTTTAAGTGTAGGATTTTTTTTAGATTTATAGCTAAATGAAACGGCAAAACTGAAGCAGATACTCAACTGGTATTGATTATCTGTAAAAATGGTGGAAAAGGAAAGACTCTTCGATCACAAATTTGTGTGTCCCCCCTTATGATCCAGGTCCTGGTCCAGGTTTCTTCCCCCCTTATGATCAAGGTCCTGGTCCAGGTTTCTTCCTCCTAAAGGGGAGTTTTCCTTGCCACTGTTTGGCTTAAGGTTTTTCTCCCACTAGGGGAGTTTTTACCTGCCATTGTTTATGTAATAATTGTTCATATTCTGGGTCTCTGGAAAGATCCTAGAGACAACTTCTGATGTAATAGACGCTATATAAATAAAATTGAATTGAAAATTGAATTGAATTTCTTTTTTTAACTAAAACTGACTTAAACTGGACTAAAACCTTTTTGAGATTGTGACTCTCCGCACCTACGCAGAAAAAAACCCAATGGACATTAGAAAGCTTCGCAATCAGTTCCAACATTGGTTTACGCCTGTCTAACAAATAAGAAATAAAATAGAGTATAGAAAAGGAAATGTCTTAATCTGAGCCACCAACTTGTAGGTTACATTACTAAATTCACATGAAATACCACATTTGTTTATTGTTTATTTGTTTATTGTTTATTTTTAATACCAAAGAGCGAAATTACCAGAGTCAAATTCCTTGTTGGACAATGTTCGAACCTGGCCAATAAAGCTGATTCTGATTCTGATTCTGATTCTGATTCACATGAAGTTTTTCTAGAGCCGACATGGTTTATTATTTTGCCTTGTTGTTGTTCAGTCCTTCAGTGGTGGTGCTGTATAGATGGAGTTCCTTGCTGAGGTGGATTATGTTTGGATGTTTGGATGGAGTTTGAGCAGAAGTTGGGTGAAGAAGATCGAGTCTCTACCCACGTCTTCATCAGTATAGTATAGAACAGGGGTTCTTAACCTTTCTGACCTTGGGGCCCAATTTTTTCAGTACAGAGTGGCCCGGGGCCCATTAAATATAAACAGTGTTTATATATATAGTGTATATATATATATATATATATATATATATATATATATATATGTGTGTGTGTGTGTGTGTGTGTGTGTGTGTATATTCAAGTAGCCTCATAGTTGTATCAACATCTGCATCTGACTGTTATATTAAAAAAAGTACATATTTGCCAATTAACATGTTTAACTTGAATTAAACATATTTTTTTCTCTTAAAAATAAAGTAGATTTTATTTTATTTTTCAAATGCTATCTTATTTTATTTCTCTACCAGCAGTTTGAATTTCCCCTTTTCTTTGTTAATTGTCTCAACACATTTTTATACTAAATTAATATAAACACATCTTAACAATTTAACAGTTTTGCAGTTTTTCTTTCTTCCCCTCTTATAATCTTATGCCCCCACTTTCTGTCGTTCAGTGAGAGAACTGAGCTCTAATTTCTTCTGTTAGGACTTTAAATCTGGGCTGGATGGTGTCAGGTTCTCATATGCATGTGGAGGTGCTCATTGATGAGCCTGAAACGATATTTAGTTTTAATTATGTTCACTGTGGAGAAAGCTGCTTCACAGCTGTATCTGGACCCAAACATGGGCAGGATGTTTTAAGATGGTCAGTTTATTTTTCTGTGACTTCAGTTCAGACTTGAGTGGATATGTTTGATGAAAAACTTTGTGTTTTGTTTCAGTGGCGTTTCACTTTCGCACTTTGAACGCCACGGTCTCTGAATGTATGAGACAGTGGTTTTGTCCCAGTGGGAAGACTGAACAGGATGAATTTGTCCATTCCAGGTTGCATATTTAAAAATACAGCGAGGACAAAACTTAGTTTGATTTTACTTTAAGTTATTTACATTAATAAGTTGTCAGGACTCAGTGTGTCGGGTTCATCCGAGCCTGATCAGCTGCGACGGGCACAGCCCGCACCGCAGCTCTCTGGTCGCGCTGCAGCAGTTACTTTCCGATGCTTTTTCGAAAGCCCGAACAGTCCAGTCCAGCAGACACGACAGCCCACGCATCTACATCTACCATCCTTCAGCAGTAACGACGGAGCCCACCGCCCGAGCGGCACCGACCTCCCCGGCCGCGGGGACGCGCCGGGATAAATGATCACGCCGCGCTCGCTTGCTCTGGGCGCAGACCCAATTAATCGATCCCTGATCCTGGCGGATCTAAACCTACTCTGTGCAAAATGAAGGATTTTCTCTGTAAAGACACACCATTTCTCTTACTATTACACGTACAGCTAGCTGAGTGTCTTCTTCTCCTCATTTGGCTGGGAGTTGCTATGCAGTCCCGCGGCCCTCGCGGCCCACACGTACAAAACTGAATTTTTTTTGGCGGCCCACTAGATGGCGCTCGCGGCCCAAGTGTGGGCCGCGGCCCTATGGTTAAGAATCACTGGTATAGAACACTGTCCTTTCTCTGTGAGTCAAATTGTTCATCCAGTTTTCAGCCTTATAAGTTGTTGTACATCTGACCACAATGTTATTGTTTGACTACATTGATAGAATAAATGAGAAATTGTCTTCATGTGCAGTTTATAGGATTTACAAGGATAGTCTGTCTAGCAGGATATATGTTAGGAATAATTGTATATGTACATTACTGTTTACTGGAGCGTACTCTTAAAATACCTGCTGGACTCTACTGCCCTTATTTTTTAACAACTTGTGCTTTTTATTATTTTACCTCTCTTCTTATCATTTTATTTCATTTCATTTGTTATTTACTGTTTAATTGTGTCCTGCCGCTTTTAATGTTGATGTAAAGCACTTTGAATTTCCTTGTGTTGAATTGTGCTATACAAATAAACTTGCCTTGCCTTGCCATGTACCTTCTTTGATTTTATTTGTTATGCAAAAGTTCTCTCCTGTTAACTAAACTCGTTTCCAGTTAACTTCTCCAAATATAGAAGACCAACCAAATCTACCACAATGTAGACGTGTTCTTGTAGGTTGGTTGGAACATGTGTTTTTTAGTTTACCTCCACTTCGCCGAGCATTATGGGACTTCTAGTTTGGGCTCCAATTGAAATATCATGTTTTGTTCCTTTAAAGGTATTGTGACATGAAAAACACATTTTTCTTGATGTTTTGTGTTTAGTTGGGTGTCTTGACATCAATTACACCGCAAAAAAAACAAACTTTTAACATTCAGTGTATTGTGTGCTTTCTGGGAATTTCCGCATAACTATGCAAAAACGGCGCATCTGGTTGGGTGGCGGACCGTTACGTATAGACCCGCTAAATCACCGCCCCCTCCACCCAGCTCCCTGCCCATCAGCGCTGAGCCGCGGGCTGGAGGGAGAGAGACGGCCACCGCCTCTCTCCTCTCCACCCGCGCTCTCCCTTTTTTTTTCGCCTACGACCTCAGATCAGACGAGACAACCCGCTGAATTTAAGCATATTACTAAGCGGAGGAAAAGAAACTAACAAGGATTCCCTCAGTAGCGGCGAGCGAAGAGGGAAGAGCTCAGCGCCGAATCCCCGTCCGAGCGGCGGGCGTGGGAAATGTGGCGTACGGAAGAGCGCTTGCCCGGTGTCGGTCGGGGGCCTGAGTCCTTCTGATCGAGGCTCAGCCCGTGGACGGTGTGCAAGACAAAATCACATACCATTGATCAACTGTCTGCTGTGTGCGGGGAGTTTGGGGGAGAGGAGGAGTGGAGGATGGGGGGGGGGGGAGGAGGAGCGGGGCAATGATTGACAGGAAAGGGGGAAAAGGACGCGTTTTTCACAGGCAAAAAACACTGTCATAAAAAAAGCCAGGCATGGAGTACTGGAGTGAAGTTTTTCTTGTTACACCCTTTTAGACACATTTGAGGGATATTGGCCAATACTTTTAATAGTGTTAAAAGCATGTTAAAAATTATGTCACAATGCCTTTAAAGAGCCTCATAGTGTTTGGTAAAGCATCAGAAACTATAGTAAACTCTTCAGGCGTTGCAGGTATGTTAAATCTATTCAGAAATTCTGTATGTGACATGAGAGAACCATTATTATTCAAGAGTTGTTTGACAAGCACATTATCCATCTGTTCTTATAGTAAAGGGATTTGTACAGAATTATACAGAATATTCCCATTGGTCCAAATGTAATACGTAGTCGGAGGGAAGTTGTGCTTGTAAGCGAGTTTCCAAGCCCGGAGAGCTTGTTGGTGAAATCTGGATAACTTACTATAGTCTGTAATTTTTCTATTTTATAATAACATTTTTATAAGATTTGGAGTCCACCACGTGATTAAAAATATGGTTGGAAAATTTTCATTTTCATAAGTTGATTAACCATTTAATTTTGAAGGAGTTATTTATCGTTTCAAAACTTATGACATCTAATTCACCAAATGTTTTGTTATTAAAGAGAATATCTATTTTTAAGTAATGACATTAATGTTTCCATATCAAGTCAAATAGAATTCTGTCTAATTTTTTGCACCCGTCCTTTAGCATTTCTAATTATAAGGAAGTATGTACAGCCCTGGAAAGTCCCCCAGCCTTTGACAGTAATAGACTCGTCAATAGAGCTAAATCATCCAGACTCCACAACTCAGAAGTGTTTTTTTTCTCTTACTGGCATGAAAATACTGGACCAGCTCAACTTATCCCTAAACTTAGGATATGTACCACAGGTTTTCAAAGTCGCAGCAATTAAAACTTTACTTAAAAAACCCTCTCTTGACCCAGACATTTTAGCTAATTATAGGCCAATTTCCAACCTTCCATTTGTATCTAAAATCCTGGAAAAAGTAGTTGCAAGTCAGTTATGTGACTATTTGTATAGAAATGATCTGTTTGAAGTTTTTCAGTCAGGGTTCAGAATGCATCATAGCACGGAGACAACACTGGTTCTACTGGACCTCATACTGGTTCTACTGGACCTCATACTGGTTCTACTGGACCTCAGATAAGGGATTATGGCCCTTTTGCACTAGTACTTACTGAGCCCGACTCGGCTCGTCACGCCTCTACCCGTTTTGTCCCCGTTTGTTTTTCCACAGCCAGGGGAGAAGTGGGGGGGGTTGGGGTGAAGCTGCTGTGACGTACTCGATTGCGCAACCGCTTTGTTCATGTCGCCGCTGATCAGAAATCAGCTGGAGCCGCGAGCGGCTGAGAGTAAAACAGCCCGTCTACATCCCTTTTTTAATTCTCTCCTCAGCCACCAGGTTTATGAACATCTGCACCTCAGAGTTGGATCATCAAACAGATGTTTTGCGCTTTATAATAATAATAATAATAATAATTCATTTTATTTAACGGCGCCTTTCATGTCACCCAAGGTCACCTTACAGAATAAAAACAAAACAATACAATAAAGGAAATACAATAATAAAATTACAATTATAATAAAATCGCAGCGAGCCGCGGGTCGCTCTTGCGCTGACTCCCGCTTCCTGATTCAAACGTCTGACCGCCCCGCCCCCGACCAATCAGTGGCGCGGAGGGTGATGACGGCCCCGACCCCCGACCAATCGGTGGCGAGGAGGGTGGTGACGTCAGAAATAGTCCCTGCTCAGCCCGGTTAGAACCTCGCCAGAATGGTTACCGAAAAAGTATCGGCTTGGAGCGGCTCTACCCGTCTCAGCCCCTAGTGCAAAAGTGCAAGACGGGGCCGTGGCGGGTAGAACCGAGCTGAGGTGGGACTAGTGCAAAAGGGCCATTAGTGTCCATACTGGTTCTACTGGACCTCAGATAAGGGATTAGTGTCCATACTGGTTCTACTGGACCTCAGATAAGGGATTAGTGTCCATACTGGTTCTACTGGACCTCAGATAAGGGATTAGTGTCCATACTGGTTCTACTGGACCTCAGTGCTGCTTTTGACACTGTATCTATCTCTATCATATATACTTGTACCTATTTCAGTCAGATTGGATTTATTTAACAAAAGCAGTACAGAAACTTTAAAAAAAACTTTAAACAGTAAAAAATAAATAAATAATTACTCTGGACTCATGGACGATTTTCTTTCTTTATTAAATCAGGACCTGAAACTATCCATAGTAAATAATCCAGTAAAAGAATGCTCGATAATGTATTTTTCTACAATTAATGCACATTCTAAGTGGAAAATCAATGAAAGAATGACTTCAAATAGCTGATTAATTTAGTATAATCGGTAAAGAATGAAAGAGCATTTAAACTGTTTAGACTTGTGAATGTTCTGTTAAAATCCAGATAAGCCTGCTGTTGATTTTGTTTTTTACATTATTTTTAATTTGATCATTAATATAATTTCTATTTGCATGTATGTACAGGACTGTCTCAGAAAATTAGAATATTGTGATAAAGTTCTTTATTTTCTGTAATGCAATTAAAAAAACAAAAATGTCATACATTCTAGATTCATTAAAAATCAACTGAAATATTGCAAGCCTTTTATTATTTTAATATTGCTGATTATGGTTTACAGTTTAAGATTAAGATTCCCAGAATATTCTCATTTTTTGAGATAGGATATTTGAGTTTTCTTAAGCTGTAAGCCATGATCAGCAATATTAAAATAATAAAAGGCTTGCAATATTTCAGTTGATTTGTAATGAATCCAGAATGTATGACATTTTTGCATTACAGAAAATAAAGGACTTTATCACAATATTCTAATTTTCTGAGACAGTCCTGTACATTATGTACTTACGTGTTTATATTTGTGACAGTTATTGCTCATCAATGAAAATTAATTATTTATCTTTCCGAAAGGCGACTTAATTGGTGATTCTAGATTGCCCGTAGGTGTGAGTGTGAGTGTGTCCGGTTGTTTGTCTGTATATGTTAGACCCTCCAGGAATCCGCGATTCCGTGATCGCGGAATTTTTCGCGGATTTCACGGCTGTCCGTGGATTTACAGACCTTCCGTGGATTTCAATGTCTGGTGCAGAAAAATCACTTTTACTGGGGTTAATATTGCATATGTCCGCGCTGAATATGCGAATTATGCGGGGCTCGCTTGATTTCACCGCATCATCGCCGCACATTTTCGCATAAAGTTTGGAAAAAAGGGGGAAGTGTTGTCAGTGACATGTCGGGACGCCCGGTCGCGACGTGCGGGACCCGCCCGGGGACCTCCGCACCCCTCGCAGAAACCGCCACCCCCCAAACAGCAGCTCTCACCCGCGGGGGTGAGAGGAAAAAGAGGAAAAACGTCTCCGTCCAGCCCCCCGCTTGCGCGGTGGACGCGGCTGCCGGTGGACTCTGGTCTCCGCGCTGACCGCGTACCACGACGCACGCTCCCATCCACTGGGGGATCTTGGCGGCGGACGCGTGGGGTGACGGAGCTCTGTCTTGTCCTCGTCGCGCCGGTGCGCCCGGCAATCACCCGAGCACTGAGCCGCGGGCTGGAGGGAGAGAGGCGGCCGGCCCCTGGGCCGCCACCGCCCCTCTCCTCTCCACCTGCGCTCTCCTTTTTTTTTTCTCCTACGACCTCAGATCAGACGAGACAACCTGCTGAATTTAAGAGGGAAGAGCTCAGCGCCGAATCCGCAACTTCCTGCATATTTCGCATATTTTGCAACTTTCCGCATATTCCACGACTTCCCGCATATTCCGCAATTTCACCGCATAAAAGCACATAAAAAACCCGCACATTTAATCGCATAATCAATGATTTTAGCCCGCAGAATCAATGATTTTAGCCCGCAGAATCAAGGATTTTAGCCCGCAGAATCAAGGATTTTAGCCCGCAGAATCAAGGATTTTAGCCCGCAGAATCAAGGATTTTAGCCCGCAGAATCAAGGATTTTAGCCCGCAGAATCAAGGATTTTAGCCCGCGTTTTTCTGGAGGGTCTATATCTGCGATGAACCGGGACCTGTCCAGGGTGTAACACCTGCCTCTCGCCTGAAAATAGCTGGGATAGACTCCAGCAGACCCCCGTGACCCTGCAAAGGATAAAGCGGGTATAGACTATGGCTGGATGGATGGATTATTATACTTAATATTATACTTATGACATATACGTATCACTTAGCAACCAAACACCGCTGCATTGCATTGTGGGAAGTTTCTGCTTAGCTAGTGTCCATCAATCCATACTAATACATTTCTCCGGGATGAGTATGGATAGTACTATTGAGTACGTTCTAATGTTTCGGACGCACTAAAAACTCTCACATACTGTTAGATTTGCAGCTTCTCCATCCATAGCAGGCACGGCGCCGCCTGCCTCGTCAGCCATAAGAACCACAGGAAGGAAATTGTCTCAAAACGTTGTTTTATTTAAACCTCTTCATAGCACCGGTAAAACACTTCAGTAGCCATGGCATGTCGTGAAAAAGTGAAAGATAAAAGATCTCGCCGCTCCTTTACATCATTCCCGTAAAGCAAAGTGAATTAACGTAAAGTGTTGCAACATATAAAAAGAGTCACGGCAGTAATAACATCCCCAGGAGGCTGGACGTATTAATTACAATATAATCTCATACAAAAACAAACAGGTCGTAAACCATGTAATATGGGAGCAAATCAGAAATGCATGAGATCATACAACTTAAAATAACTATAAATAATATGATTGCTGAGAGCACAACTTAACACATACTCATTTTGCATACTCATTAGGGTGGAAGTAGGGAATTTCGGATGCAGCCATGTGGACACTAGCTAAGCAGAAACTTCCCACAATGCAATGCAGCGGTGTTTGGTTGCTAAGTGCTGCGCAGATACGTATATGTCATAAGTATAATATTGGTATAATAATATTATTATATAATATTAATATTATAATATTCGTATATAATAATATTATATAATGTCATCTTGTTTGGGCCAGGATAAACGGGAAATAGCGGAGCGGTGCTGCTACTGCTGCTGTGACAGGAGTTGTTACCATGGTAACAACTCCCCCTCCTGGCTCTGAGTAGTACGTCCCAATTAATCCATACTACTGATATTTACTCTAAAAGAGTGCCGAACTAATGTGTACTTTTTGAGTATATACTGTTTAGTATGGCATTTCGGACGCACTGCGTGTTTACTTTGGTTCATAAGATGAAATGAAGGTTGCGCTTTATTTTGAAGGGCCGGCCCCGGAAGTGCAGCCTGTCGTCCCGGCGTGAGCACGTTGCTAGTTAGTTGCAATGTTGTAGCTATTAGCACGGACTGCGGTTCTTCTCGACTTCTCACTTCAATCGTTTTTAATTTCTCACTCATTCCTCATTCGACCGGCTGACAACTGGTGGGGGAAACGAACATTAAAGGAAGAAGCCGCCGGCTAAGCCCGTTAGCCCGTTAGCCGCCAGCGTCTCTCCCTCTCCCTCCTCCGTCCGTCCCTCAGTCCGGCTGGGAGCATGGCGATGAGACAGACTCCCCTCACCTGCTCCGGGCACACCCGGCCGGTGGTGGACCTGGCCTTCAGCGGGATCACCCCCTACGGCTACTTTCTCATCAGCGCCTGTAAAGGTAAAGGCTGATTTATGGTTCCGCGTCACGCCGACGCAGAGTCTACGCCGTAGGGTACGCGGCTGATTTATGGTTCCACGTCACACCGACGCAGAGCCTACGAGTTTGGAATGAGTTTGCATTGACTACGTTTACATGCAGTCAAAATTCGGGTCAGAGGTGTATATTCCAGGTGTATAATCCAGGTGTATAATCCAGGTGCCATAAAGTAAAAATCCTGTCCAGCAGTTGTTCCAACCAATCACTAAACCAGCTCCTCTGCAGGTAGATGGCAGGTTGTTAGCAGTACTCGAGTTGTTAAAGAAAATCAGGGGGGATGGTGGATTTTATCATATGGGGACAGATAATTTGTGCTGATTACAAATAATATAATATATTACAAATAATAGCAGTGACCAAAACACCTGCAGAAATACTGCAGGAATGACATAGCAGCAGTTAAATGCAGCCTTCTGTAAGCTTTAAATATCCACTGGGCTTACATCAAATACATCAAAACACAAAAATAAAAAACACTTTTCTGAACTTATCAATATGACTCTGTCCTTCACAGGATAAGTACAATGGATCACTGCAAAAACTCAAAATCTTAACAAGAATATTTGTCTTATTTCTAGTTAAAATGTCTAATTTTAGTAAAAAAAATCTCATTACACTTAAAACAAGACTCATCACTGGAAAAAACAACATTTTTCACCTGTTTCAAGTAGATTTTCACTTGAAATAAGTAGAAAAATCTGCCAGTGGAACAAGATTTTTTTGCTTGTAATGAGAAGATAAATCTTGTCCCCCTGGCAGATTTTTCTACTTATTTCAAGTGAAAATATACTTGAAACGGGTGAAAATAGTCAAAGAAGTTATTTTTCAACTCGAGTACTGGTTGTTAGTGAAAACACCTGTTTTAAATGTACAGGCTGATCCAGAAACATAGCAGCGTTTTTTCTTTATGGCACCTGGACTATGTGCTTTAATGTTGTTTTTTTACAAAATCAAAAATAGTTTTGAATCAATCTTAAATTAAGACCAATTTTGAAATGGGGTCAGTCTCAAAGCACCATTAGTCAAATAATTTTCTTTACCTTAAGCTGATATTTGCTCATTAAAACATATACCTGTGGATCACATGTTTAGAACAGGTGTTTTCACTAACAAACATCTACCTGCTCTAAACCAGCTCTAGTGACCGGTTGGAGCAACTGCTGGACAGGATTTTTACTTTATGGCACCTGGATTATACACCTCTGATTCGGGTTATGGTCAATATTCCAGTTACTGAAACATTGGGAATAATCTGTTTCCATGCCTGAGCAAACAGGGTTATCCCTGTATACATGGTCATTAATCATTTGGGATATCTGGATCAAACCAGTGACGCACAGAGAACGTCATGACGCAATTGCCGTCATTTCTGCTGCTTCTTTCTGTATCCAAATTCAAAACAACTGTGGCGGACACATTTACGGACCTCGCACCCATCAGGATTGTAGGGAAGAGGGCCTGGTCACGGGGAGATTTATGGTTGCTTAGTTACGCACGTTCTCTGACAGTTGTCAGTAGGGATGGGCGGTATGGACTAAAAAAATGTATCACGATAATTTATGGCATTTATCCCGATAACGATAAAAATGACAATTAAAAAAAAATACCAATTCAACTCCATCTGTTTAACTATAAATCTATCACGCTCTCGGATCCGCCATGTTTTCTTACACAAAAACGTCATCAACGGGAATTTTTCTTTCTTTCTTTCTTTCTTTCTTTCTTTCTTTCTTTCTTTCTTTCTTTCTTGCTCATTTCTTTCTTTCCTCCTGCCCTCTCCTTCCTTCTTCCCTTCCTCTTTTCTTTCTTTCTTTCTTTCTGGCTCATTTCTTTCTTTCTTTCTTTCTTTCTTTCTGGCTCATTTCTTTCTTTCCTCCTGCTCTCTCCTTCCTTCTTCCCTTCCTCTTCTTTCTTTCTTTCTTCTTTCCTCCTGCTCTTTCTTTCTCTTTCTTTCTTTCTGGCTCATTTCTTTCTTTCTTTCTTTCTGGCTCATTTCTTTCTTTCTGGCTCATTTCTTTCCTTCAGGCTCATTTACTTCCTTCCTTCCTTCCTTCCTTCCTTCCTGAACCATAAATCAGCTTTACACAAAAACGTCATCAACGGGAATTTATCGTTTTTACCGCGAGATACAAATTCTTATCGTGGGGAATTTTTTGGACGGTATATGAACGGTAAAATATCGCCCATTCCTAGTTGTCAGTTGCTAGTAGTTATTCCGTTGTCTGGAATAAAGGCTTGTTGACATTGGAGTCATGCTTTATCCTGCCACACAACAACAATAACAGCAGCACGGCGGATAATCAACAGCCCAGTAGAAGTCGCCTTCTTTTGCGCTTTGGTGCTGGTACTGACCCACCACCAGGACTCGACACTATTCCTCGTCGTCATTAATGGAAGGCGAGAACGTGAAGAAATGGCAAATGCAGCCGGAGATGAGATTCCATATCCTGCTACCCGTTTCCACCAGAGCAGCCCGGACACTTTGGATGAAGGTGCAGTCAGGACTGGTGGGAACGGGTCGTAGTGATGGAGTTCACTGACGCCGACTCGTTTCTCCATGTTTATAAGAACTTCCTGGACTCAAAAGATTCCTTGCGAAAAGAACACGCCCAGAAAACAAATTCCTGTTCCTTTTGACGAGGATATCCTGTTTGACGTTTACATTGACCCAATATTCAGGTTAGAAAAGGAGTAACCCAGGGGTCATATTGGGGTTTTTAAAAACCGGAATATGAGCAAATTCCGGTTATTCAAAGGGGTTATTGGTGTTTACATGGCCGTGCAAAACCGTGTTATTGCTAATATTCCAGTTTTAAAAGGGTTATTGACTGCATGTAAACTTAGTCAATGACTACATTTACATGCAGTCAAAATTCAGGTTATTGCTAATATTCCGGTTACTGAAACATTGGGAATATTCCGTTTACATGGTAATTAATCATTCGGGATATCTGGATCAAACCAGCGACGCACGGAGAACATCATGACACAATTCCCGTCATTTCCGCTTCTTCTTCCTGTATCCAAATTCAAAACAAATGCTGCTTCGCACAACTTTTCGTTCACCTTTTTTTAAATCTCGCTATCCCGGTACTTTCTACCGTCTACAAATGCAGAAATGTTCATATCCTTCATTACATTTATGAAGTGATTAGTCTCCTCCTGGTCTTGGTTTCTCCGTGTTTATAAGAACTTCCTGGACTCAAAAGACCAGGATTCCTTGTGAACAGAGCATGTGCAGAAAACAAATTCATGTTCCGTTTGATGGGGATATTCTGTTTGGTGTTTACATGACCCAATATTCGGGTTTTAAAAGGAGTAACCCAGGGCTCATATTCGGTTTTTAAAAACCGAATATGAGCAAATTCGCATTATTCAAAGGTGTATTGGTGTTTACTTGGCCGTGCAAATTCAGGTTATTGCCAATATTCAGGTTTTAAAAGTGTTATTCACTGCATGTAAACACAGTCACTGAGTCTTGTTTCTGAAAGCTACCGTTCCAGATGTTTACCTTCAAGCTGAAGTGACGTCACGTGTTCCAGCTTCCCAGGTGAGATGCTGCTGCTGCTGCTGTTCTGTGAACCGTGTCATGTGTTTCCTCTGAAGATGGCAAGCCCATGTTGCGCCAGGGCGACACAGGGGACTGGATAGGAACGTTCCTGGGTCACAAAGGTGCTGTCTGGGGAGCCACTCTCAACACGGACGCCACCAAAGCCGCCACGGCGGCGGCCGACTTCACAGCGTGAGTCCACAGTCCCTTCCTGTCTCCTAACAAACGGAACCCTGGTCCGTCTGAACACGCCCCCCCTCAGTCAGAGCAATCACTAACATCTGTGTCTCTTTGTCTTCTGTATGTCACTTCAATTCAAATTTAGGCCACGTTTACACATAGCCGGGTATTGGCAAAAACCGATATTTCCCCCTCTACATTTTGATAAAATACCATCATTTACACAAACATAGCTGTTAAGGTGCTATGAGCAGCCAAACCTACAGGGGGCAGTGTAACGAGAAGATAAAGTCATGCTAGCCAATCAGAATCCTGGAAAAAAACATCAACAAATGACACGAGTAACTTCCAGTTACTTCCAAGATGAACCAGAGTCTTTCGTTTGGAGTGACAGAGAAGTGGAGTTACTTTTAAGTGTGACGTTAGAATATAAAACAGGTAAAATACAAGAAAATATTGACGGCGGTCAAACAAATTGTAAACACAGGTCGGACACATGACGCTGGTGACGTTTCTGTCTCATAATGTGACGCTCTGAAGCCTAAATGTTAATTTCTCTCTGTTTACATGCAAACGTGAAGATGGAGGTTTTAAAAATGTCCTCTTTGGCTGGAGTTTTCAGAAATGATGGTTTTTGGTGACTTTGAGCTTCGTTTTCGTGTAAACGCACGGCCAAAACGCATGAAAACACCACCGTTTTTGCTTAAATGGGCCTTAAATGATTATCCTCTTAGATATTTATTCCCCGCTCAGAAAGAGAAAGTACCATCGGGAACACAGCCCAGGGGTCTCTCCAGTCGCAAAGCCAACTCAACCATGCCACACAATCGTGATGTTATCGCCAGGTTTCCAACCACCGATGTACGATGTTGTTTTCAGGCCGTGGATGGATGAGAGCAGCTGAAACTAATGGCGCTTTTCCACTAGCACCTACTCAGCTCGACTCAACTCGGCCTGGTTTCTTTTCCATAACAATTCAGCACCTGGAGCAGAAGTAGGAGGTTGGAGTGAAGCTGCTGTGACGTATTTGATTGTGTATCTAAAGGAAGAAGACAACAACACTAAAGATGTAGAACCTGGAGGAGATGATAGATGTGCTGCTGGATCTGTGGCTTGTGTTTGATACCAAGTTAAAAATGAGAGTGAGAGAAGCTTGAACACTTTTCTTTTTTTGTTAGTTTGTCTCTGTGCTGCTGAAAAGTCAGCTGGAGCCGTGAGCAGCTATGAAGAGACAGAGCTCCTGGTAGATCTGGTCGTTCCTTATCTCCGTCTAGATCCCTTTTTAATTCTCTCCTCAGCACCAGGTTTATGAACATCTGACCCTCAGAGTTGGATCATGAAACAGACTTTTACTGCCGTTGCTGGTCGAATAAAATGAACAAGAATCCGTCAGAGTCTCTTTCTCTGATTTCCTCCTCCTGACTCAGACGTCTGACTCCAACCCCCCGACCAATCAGTGTCCTGTAGTGTGATGATGTCAGATACAGCCGACTCAGCAGCTTAGAACCTCGGCAGAATAGTTACAGAAAAGTATCTACTCGGCACGTTAGACCCCTAGTGGGAAAGAACCAAACCGAGGCGAGTCGGGCTGAGTAGGTACTAGTGGAAAAGTGTCATATACGGAGATTTATCAGAACCAGAGTTCAAGGACCCACCATACCTGCACTCAGGTTTGATGCTGCATTCGTCTCAAACGCCTGCCCCCAGGTCTCTAACCCAGTGTGTCCCAACTCCAGCGCTCGTGTACCTGTGTGTTACATGTCTCCTGGCACCAACACACCAGATTCTATTTAATGGTCATCGTTGGCGTCACTGGTGTGTCATCAAGGTGCGCACAAGTCTGTCAACATGTAAAACCTGCAGGACCAGAGTTGGGAAACACTGCTCTAAATTTCAGGAGCACCATCAGGAGAGACCCCTGGGCTGTGTTCCCAATGGTACTTACTCTTCAAGGTTCAGGGCTCTTTTTTCATGGAGTACAAGCCACGTTCTGGGCAGGTTCACCGAAACGAGTCTAGGCCACTGGACGCTTTACACACTGTTCTGACTTGAATTGATTCGACCCAAACAAAAACCTACAAGTCACTGAGGTGCTGACTGACCTTAAACAGATGACGGGCCTGTACTACGAAGCGGGATTTGGGGTTAGCGAGGTAACTTCAGGTTTAACCCTGGGTTTTCAGGACTACGACGGTGGTTCACTTCTTAGCGGGGCACATCGCCATGGTAACTTATGCTGAACAGCTAACCTGCTCCGGAGCAGGTTATGTTCGAGATACAGATCGCCGGGTATAAAAGCACCGCCCACTGACCAATCAGCTCTCTTGGAAAATGACATGCCCTTTCGAAGAGAATCCAGTGGAGCTTGGTGCGCGGATCGTGAGAGGATCCCTCCGAAGAGAACGCGTATTCAGGGACCACCAAAACCCCTTTGCTTTCCCTGATGAGTACCTGTATGAACGATCCAAAAAAAAAGGAAAAAAAGAAAAAAAGAGGTGGAGGAGAAAATAAAAAATAAATCAATCAATGAATAAATAAAACAAATCATCACCCAAAATCCGATGTACAGTCAATCCAAAACTAATACCAATTAAATAAATAAATCAAGAAGAAATGAAAAAGAAGATGCATTTGTAAGGGGATAGCAAAAAAGGGATTTTCAATTTCGTCCCTCGAACATTCTGAGAAGTCACTTTAAAATACTAAACACCCCCCTCCTGAAAAAATAAAAAATAAAATAAAATAAATAAAAAAACCCAATTCTTTGGTACAGCATCAGCACAAGTTATCGGTCAACAACAATAGTTATAGAACCAATATATACAGACTGTCTCAGAAAATTAGAATATTGTGATTTTCTGTAATGCAAACACAAAAACAAAAAAAATGTCATACATTCTGGATTCATTACAAATCAACTGAAATATTGCAAGCCTTTTATTATTTTAATATTGCTGATCATGGTTTACAGTTTAAGATTAAGATTCCCAGAATATTCAAATATATGTTTATATCCCTATGAATTTACGCATTTATACAGTCAGCGATCTTTTGCCAGCTGTCTTTCCTGCATTTTGCAGCTGCAACTGTGTTGCTTTTTGCCTGTATTATATGCCTATACTCATCATATTTCCGTAAAATTATTGTTTGCTCTTCGCTACTGAAATAAGCGGCTCTGACAGCGGACTTCTCCATGCTTGCGATTGGTCATGCGCTGAAAACACCGCCCCTTTTATGTGCACGCGCTCATATCCAGATTGGAGAAACCTGGGTTGATATACCGAGTTGATAACCGCCGTCGTGTGACCGCTTAGCGTGATTGCAATTGTCCCGCTTAGTGAATCTGGATAAGGAAAATATATCCTGGATATGTTGAACTTGCTTCGTAGTACAGGCCCGACGTCTCCTTGGGCAGCGTGTCAGCTGTGTGAATGCGTGTCCATAAACGTCCTTTGTGATTCTCAAAAAGGGGTATTTATTGGTATAGACAAGCTCCTTTCTCACCAACGAACTACATGCACTTATATTGCATAACTTGCATGAGATCAGTAAAACTGCAAGACCAACAAAAACTCAAGCTCACTGGCAACCAGCACACCTGCCGGTGATCATTTTATCGTTTAGCTCTTATACAGTGTAGTTCTCTTTGAGGTAGCTTGAACAATCAAGTAATAATAGTGCAACTATTATCTAGTAAAATAGTGCAATTTAAAACATAAATTTGAATTAAATAAAAACAGCAGCTCAACTTAAAATACCCAGCAGGCATGTTAACAAATAAGCAAATAAAAAAGAGCAACAGTGTCATAAAGTAAGACAGTAATGTGTTTCTTAGACCGTACTCTTACTGTCCTTTTTTGGCTTAAAGAATAAAATGTTGGTGTTTGAAGGAGCTACGATGTTCCTGGCGGTAGACTGGTGTCCATCACGCTGCCCCCGTGCAGCAGTGTCGGCTAAAACGTGAGACGCAGCCTGTGGTGTTTTTCTGAACGCTCAGCTGAGGAAGACGACAGTTGCTTTGTTCGGGTTTCAGTCACCGTTGTAACTTAACTTTTATTTATTTACCTCCGCTGTAACAGCTCTGTGCAGATCACCGCAAACAACTTTATTGAACTCAGTTTACGTGACACAGCCCACCCCCGCCAAAGCGTTCTTCATATTAGCAGCATTGGTGCACAACACTACGGTGCTTGTTGATACACCAGTTGTTTAGCATTTTTTCCATCATCTGTTTGATGCGCTGATCAAAATAATGAGAATAAAATATATATCTGATCCTTGTTCGGGAGCAAACGCCCGATATCGATCAATTCTGATACGTGATCGGATCAGGACATCCCTAATTATTACACAAACTGAAACCCTGGTCCTCGAGGGCCCTCCGTCCCCAACCCTGGTCCCTGATGCTCTGAAGTGTGTCTGCAGCTGAAGCTTGTCTCTGCTCTCCAGGAAGGTGTGGGACGCCGTCAGCGGAGACGAGGTCCTGTCCCTGGCTCACAAGCACATCGTCAAGTCCGTCAACTTCACCAAGGTCAGTCCAGGTCAGGGGGGAGGGGTTGTTTTCACCTGAACCGGGTAGGCCTGGGCGATATGGACCAAAAGACATATCTCGATATTTTCTAGCTGAATGGCGATACTCAATATATATCGATATTTTTTCTGTGACATAATTGGGGTTTCCCCCAAAGCATTATAGCATAGCATCTCTGTTAGCTTCATTTTTTTCTGAGGCAAACCCTTAAAAAAAACAGTCAGTTTTAATACAAAGCCTCGTGCCAAATGTCACACAGGTTCCTTTATTAACAGAGGTCTGCACAATATCAAAATGTATAAAACAAATCTGCCTGCATATATAGAATAAAAATGCTTCTTGAATAAAATAAAACAAATATCCCTTTCCTGCATAACAATTAAATTAAAATACACTGTGCAATTAAGACAATGTAGACAGTA
This sequence comes from Cololabis saira, assembly GCF_033807715.1. NCBI lineage: Eukaryota > Metazoa > Chordata > Actinopteri > Beloniformes > Belonidae > Cololabis > Cololabis saira. The sequence continues at coordinate 31,187,422 of NC_084609.1, forward strand.
ACAGGCAGACTTTTCCACTGAGGTTGACAGTTGTGCAAATAACAAAACATTTGTGCAAATCTCAAATAAAACATGTAAACAGATATTGCATCTCTTTGAGCAAATCTCAAATAATTACAACAAGTCAACTACTGTACATTTTACAGATTTTGTGCCAGGAAAACTAACCTGTCAACACTGTCAGGTTTCAGCACACAAAGGTACTTTTTTTCCAGCGCGAGGGGTCAGCGTTGATGTACAGTCAATTTGTCACAAAATAATCTATATCGATATAAACGATATTGTCTCGTACCATATCACGTTTGAAAATATATCGATATATATTAAAATCTGGATATATCGCCCAGCCCTGGAACCGGGTCGGAAGAAGTAGAACCTTCAAATACTTTTATTGACTTTATTATTATCCTGGTACCTGATCAGGAAAATATCTCTGCTGGGATCCTGATACTGACACCGGGTCTGGTTCTGGGTCCAGTATGACAAAAACCAGCAGGATTCACATCAGTGGTCCTGGTTCTGGATCTAGTCTGAGGAGGACCCTGAGGGTATAGTGGTTCTGGTTCTGGGGCCATGTCGGGACTGGACCTAGAGAAATTTCCTGTGATTAAAAGTTCATACAACTAAAATTAATGAATCTGCTCAAAGTGATAAACGGTTGGCTTTTTATGAGTTTTACTGTAAAATACCCAGCAGCCAAGGTCACATGCAGCTGCTCGACCAATCACAGCTCCCATTTCTACAAGTCCAACTCATGAAGTGTTCGAGACGTGGACCATTAACGCAAGTGTGTTTGTGTTTGCAGGACAACAACTGCCTCCTGACCGCAGGAAACGACAAGCTGCTGCGCATCTACGACCTCAGCAACCCTGAAGAAGGTCAGAGCCGTCCAGGGCCCCCCCCCCCCCCGAATGCATCTGAAAGTGTTTGGGCACTGTGCTTCCTGTAAGCTGGTCTGCTCCGGCGGGTCGGCTGTGTTTCCTGTTAGAGATGCATCGATCAGGATTTTAAAGGCCGATCGCCGATCCCCAAAATCAGCCGATCCCGATATTTCCGATCTCCGTCCAGTCACAGTGTGAAATCCATAAATTCTTCAATATTGTTGTCTCGTTATTAGATATCAAAATGAGGAGATGAGAAAGTATCATGAATCGACTGTTTTATTGCAGGCTGAGGAAATGTGCAATATTTCACCCTCTAGAGATGATTTACTGATGACTCACGTAGCTTATTAACTTAAGCTTTCCTGTGGTGATATATGTGTACAACACATGTGCACCAACACAGACAACAGTAGACATGTCACTCTCTTACAGCTTGTCCTAACTGCATGCGAGCGTCCGACTATCGCGTTGCACTGCGTGGCATCGGACACTCTCTGTCCACACTGAACGCGTTAATACGGGCCCCCACGTTATTTTGATTGACAGCGGAAACTCGCTTTTTAAAAAGCTGATTTATGGTTCCGCGTTACACCAATGCAGAGCCTACGGTGTACACGGCGCACGCACCATACGTTGCGCGTTGCCGCGTACCGTACACCGTAGGCTACGCCGTCGATTTTACGCAGAACCATAAATCAGCCTTTATTCACTGCACTACCCGCCTGTGCGCTCCTGAAAGAAACTCCTAAAATAACTCCTAAAAGAGTAAAGACACAAGTAAAAGATGGGTGAATACTTGTAATCTTCCTAAGTTTGTACTTTCTAAACAGAAAACAAGCTTGATATTGTGATATTTAAATGTTCTTCTATTTTCTTCCTCTCGCTCGCATTGAAAGCCGGTTGAAAGCGCTGTAGGAAAAGGTCACGGATGAGGAACGGCTGATCCAGTTAGTTGAACTGAGAAGTTATCTCTATGATTCCTCCTCATTTCACTACAAAAACCTCAATAAAGTGGCAGAAAGAAATATTATCTTATTATCTTATCAGAATCTTCCAGCTCCCTGGCGATCTCCCTCCAGCAGCTGCCACTTTATTGAGGTTTTTGTTCTGAAATGACTGTTTCCTACAGCGCTTTCAACCGGCTTTCAACGCGAGCGACAGGAAGAAAATAGAAGCAGGGCGTCCGACAAAAGTCCAGCTCAAAACGGCTCGCAGCGCTGCGTCGCTCGCAGCCAGTTAGGACAGTCCAATAGGAAATAAAGCAATGGAATGGTTTTTGTCGCTGACTCTCGCTTGTGTCGCATGCAGTTAGGACACGGTGTTAGAGTTGATACGACCTGGGTCTGAGGTGTAGGAACGCAGGGCAGCAGGTTGTTGTTGTAAACGTCATCGGATCGTCCGGCTTTGAACTATTTTGAAAACGCAGATCAAAACCGATAGGGGCATTATCGGCCGACACCGATCGGTTGCCGATCGATCGGTGCATCTCTACTTCCTGTAAGCGGGTGTGCCAGGGCTGAGGCCGGCTCCTTGCAACCGTCCGTGTGAGGAGCAGCTTACAGAGCAGACCAGTCCAGTGTGTGGATGTTAATGGCACCGCCTGGGTTTCTTCTGTGTTTCAGCTCCAATAGAGATTGCAGGTCACGGCTCAGCCATAAAGAAAGCTTTGTGGTGCAACGACGACAAGCAGATCCTCTCCGCTGCTGACGACAAAACCGTCCGGTAGGTGACACGGTGTCTGTCAAAACTGGGCGGTGTGGGCGCGGTGGCGGCCCGGACCCCCAGGAGATGATGGTGATGCCTGAACGTGTGTGTGTCCTCAGGCTCTGGGACAGGACGTCCATGGAGGTGGTGAAGACGCTGACCTTTGACACGTCTGTGAGCAGCATGGAGTACATGGCTGACGGGGAGATTCTGCTGATCACGTACGGAAAGAACATCGCCTTCTACAACGCCCTGAGGTACGCTATGGAGACGAGGTCTCCCGTGGCTGCAAAGCTTCTCTCCTGTTGTTTGTTTGAGGGAATATTTATTTCACCCGTATTCTTACCACCATCTCAGCCACGATGCCACTGATCATAACGGTTGTTGTTTCCTCATCCAGCTTGGAGCCGATCAAGACCGTGGAGGCCCCCGCCCCCATCAACTCCGCCTCCCTCCACCCAGAGAAGGACTTCTTTGTTGCCGCCGGCGACGACTTCAAGCTCTACAAGTTTGACTACAGCACCAAAGAAGAGCTGGGTGAGGAGACGGAGCGTTTCTGTAAACCCCGCCGAGCGCTGCTCAGGAGACGGGTCCCAGTTCCTGCCCCGGGTCCTGAAGCCGTGGCTGAGCAGGGTCTGCAGACCCCCACGTCTCCCCCAGACGTGGGGGTCTGCAGCTGCACCTGCTGATCTGAGCAGCTGAATGTCATCACTGTGGGTGGAGGAGGGGGGTGTGGTCAACAGATGTACCGTATTGGCCCAAATATAAGACAGTGGTTTTTTTGCATTGAAATAAGACTGAAAAAGTGGGGGTCGTCTTACATTCGGGGTCTAGACGTTATACCCATTTACACCGCTAGATGGCGCCAGATATCTTTAAAGCCAATGCTGAACTAAACTCCCCAGCCCAAAGCGAACCCCTGTCACGAAGAAGACAAATAAAAATAGCCGTAGCACGAAGAAAAATTATAAAATAGCAGTAAGAAAGAAAATAGAAGAAAATAAGAGAAGATAACAGATAATGGAGAAAAGTAGGGACAATCTGGAGAAAAGTGGGTGGAAGATCGGCAGGGGAACCGGCAGCTGAGGAGAAGTTATGATGCAAACTTCAACATGATTTGAATGAGGCAAAATAACATGCTTTTTCTCTCCAATATATTGTTATAATCATTTGTTTCAGATGTACTGTAATTATTTTCTGTATAAAAATTGAATTTGGTGTTCAAAAAGTATTTTTTCAAACTTGAGTCTTGAAAAAGAGGGGGTCGTCTTATAATCAGGGTCGTTTTATAATCGGGCCAGTATGGTAGATCTGCATCAGTCTCATGAGTGCAGGGGGGCGTGTACATGTGAGGGGGGCGTGGTTACGTGACCGGTGTGTGACCCGTGTGTGACGTGTGTGTGTCCGTCTGCAGAGTCGTACAAGGGCCACTTCGGCCCGGTGCACTGCGTCCGCTTCAGCCCCGACGGCGAGCTGTACGCCAGCGGCTCCGAGGACGGGACGCTGCGGCTGTGGCAGACGGCGGTGGGGAAGACCTACGGACTCTGGAAATGTGTTCTCCCGGGTAAACTCACACTACACTCACCCGAGTCGTGAGGCTGCTTTACCCCCAACACCACAACATCCTCCACATAGTTCCTGCTCAAGTTCCCCGGACCTCCTCAGGAAGCAGGGACCTAAATGTCCTGTTTCAGCCAGGTTCACATCTGACATCTGTCTTTTGTGGAAAACTGTGAGGCTGTCTATAAAAAGGCAAACCAATACAAACGACACCAACACACTGCTTAAGGAAACTGACATCTTTCCACATTGATAAGAAGCTGCTCACCATGTTCTATAGACGTTTTATTGAATCTATCATCTCTTTTAGCTTAGAGTCCTGGTTTGGCAACTTACCCCTAAAAAATAAAAACGGGCTTAATCAGATTGTGAGGTGGGACAGTGAGCTAATTGGAGCCACAACTCAACTTCTCTCCTCTTTACTGGGCAGCTACAGAGACTAGCTGATCCATCTCAGATGATCCATCTCATCCACTATACGGCCAATTCCAGTATCTCCTTCTGGCTGGTTTAAAATGCCTTTGTGCAAAACTAAAAGGTATAAATGTAGTTTTGTCCCCTCAGCTATTAATGCCCTAAATAGGACATGATTTCCCATCCTCCATCTAGGTCTATTTATTTATCTAGTGCAGGGATTGTCAACCGGTGGTCCGTGGCCCTCTGGTGGTCCGTGGCGGTATTGCAGGTGGTCCGTGAAATTGTGAATGGAAAACAATAATAATTTAAAAAATATATATTTATCCTTTAGACTCAATTTGTTTTCCATTTACTATTCATTTTTGTGAATAATTTACCAATCCAAATTATGTCAAATGAGTAAGAGTGAACTTTGTAATATTATAAGCCCTCTTGGCTTCCTATTGTTCACTTTTCATTGACTGTTTTTTGTTTTGCTTTTTTTTTTATAGCAAAAGGTGCAAATACAAATAGACACTGATGCAAATAAATAGCCTATATAGGCCCATACTCTTATTTAAAAGCAAGGTGCAAAAAACCTTACACAACAACCAATCCCAGGCCAGGAGCCTGGGTGTCCCCTCCCAGGTCTCACCTGTCACTTGTGGAAAGTACTGGAGTTGAGGGGGGATGGCATCCCCCCCTGAAATAAAAACGGTCCAAATCATCCCCCTGTAAAACTGCCATCCCCCCTTTCCATCCCTTATGTCATTTCATCAATGAATGTGGTTTTACTGCTATTTCAACATTTAGAGTCATCACCAGAAAAATAACACCAGAAAAATAACTTATTTGACAATTTTCACCTGTTTCAAGAAAAATTTCACTTTAAATAAGTAGAAAAATCTGCCAGTGGGACAAGATTTATCTTCTCATTACAAGCAAAAATATCTTGTTCCACTGGCAGATTTTTCTACTTATTTCAAGTGAAAATCTACTTGAAACAGGTGAAAATTGTTGTTTTTTCCAGTGATGAGTCTTGTTTTAAGTGTAATGAGATTTATTTTACTAAAATGAGACATTTTAACTAGAAATAAGACAAATATTCTTGTTAAGATTGTGAGTTTTTGCAGTGATCCATTTTACTTATCCTGTGAAGGACAGAGTCATATTGATAAGTTCAGAAAAGTGTTTTTTATTGTTGTGTTTTGATGTATTTGATGTAAGCCCAGTGGATATTTAAAGCTTACAGAAGGCTGCATTTAACTGCTGCTATGTCATTCCTGCAGTATTTCTGCAGGTGTTTTGGTCACTGCTATTATTTGTAATATATTATTTGTAATCAGCACAAATTATCTGTCCCCATATGATAAAATCCACCATCGCCCCTGATTTTTTTTTTTTACAACTCGAGTACTGCTTGTGTCCCCCCTCAGAGGACCTGGGGACGGAGAACTCTGAGCAGCTGTTCCCCTCGGCCCCCCCGGAGGTCAAAGCCTGACCGCAGCACCGCCTTCTGGAAACCAGAGAAGAAGAAACGAAGAGACGAGCTTGAAGGTGCTCCGGGGTGTTCTACCAGGCCAGAGACGGGACCCGAGTGCAGAGCATCTGATGACACGACCGCCCCCCCCCCCCCCCCCCCCCCCACACACACACACACACACACACCCCCACCAGAGTTTGTTCAGCGGGCGGCTGCAGGGCGAGGCAGTAGAGCTGTGGGCGGGAGCTCACCGCTGCCTGCTTCCTCCCTGCTCAGCCCCCTCCGATGACTCCACCTTGTTTTAACTCCTCCAGCGACGCCAGGCCCAGTTTGTTTCCGTGTTTTGAAGAGCTGGACCGACGCAGCTGTTTTCAGTTCATAGTTACAGATCCTGGAAGTAGTTTGTGCTGCGGCGAAGGCGCTTTGTTTTCTTCAGATGGCTTTGAGTATGTGCTGGTGTCGTTCTGGTTAAGAATAAAGTGTCCAATAAAAATACCATATTGTTTTGTGACAAAGTGGAAAGGGAAGAAATCTCGCTGGTTTTTCCATTTTTGGTTTGTCTTCAAATGTGTCCAGTGGTGAAATAAACGAGAGCATTGCGCTTTTATTTCTAAGTAATACACAAAGCCGTCTGGGGTTTTATTTCTCCTTCACATTATGTGCGTTTACATAGGAAGTTTATTTCCTCTTTAATTCAACATTAAAATCTGATTTAAAATGAGTAAAAATGACCATGTAAACACCTAATTCCCAATGAAAATGGCCATTCCGAATTAAACTTAATTCCGAAGTGGCTGGTTTATTCTGATTTTAAATCTGAATAGAATAATTCCAGATCATGTAAACACTCATTCCTCTTTAAATTAATTCCGGTCTTTCTTTCTGCTCGTTCCCTCGCCCGTCTGTCTCCATGATCTTATATTCCACTGGGCTGGTTTTCCAAACAAAGTTTCAAGATGCAGCAGCAGTAAACGCTGGTCAAGAGCAGAGACCATTTATTTAATAAATAGAAATCATTAAAAGAACAGATGGCAGGAAACATTAGAATTGTGAGCTTTTCAAAGTTGTAGCGGCTAAGTTAGTTTTTCTTCCGGTAGTTTAACTTCCGTTCCGCCCCCCTATCCAATCAGAACCTTCCCAACCCCCAGACCTGGAGAGGAATTGGAGAAAGACCATCAAACGTGTTTTCCATGTAAACCTCAATTCGGAGGAAAATAGTTTAATTCTGAATTATTTAATTCAGAATAATTAATTCCCAATTAAAAAACCTCATGTAACCGTGGCCATTGTGGATGAGACTTTTTAAAGTGTGATTGGATGGTAGAAGAGTGTTGCAGCGTGAACGTGAGCACTAGTGTTGTAGCGGTTCCCTTTGGCCTTGAAAATAACCCCAAACATAAATAAATTATATTTCTGAATTCATTTTTAGTCATATTATTAGTTTATTTTGTTGGGCAGTTATCTTGGAGTTTTAGTTGATGCCATCTAATTTTAAAGTAACTATTTTGAATTTCTATATTTCTTTTTAAAGCTGCAGCTAATTTTTTTTATTTATATTAAAGTGGGGCCATTTTTATTTTACTTTTATACAAATATAGACTGAAATAGACCAGTTTAATTTATTTCAAAGTACGCCTACAAATGCACACTGCATGTAACAGCTAGAATAATACATTTTAAAATAACTTAAAATCTCAGTTATTTCTTGCGGCTCCCGACAATTTTTTTTTTGTAGAAGTGGGGGCAAAATGGCTCTTTTGATAATAAAGATTGAGCAGAAACTTCCCACAATGCAATGCAGCGGCGGTGGTTGCTAAGTGATACGTATAATAATCTCACGAGGAAAAAAAAATATTGCTCACGCCTCGGAGCCTCTTCAAAGCAGTCCAAAAAAAAGAAAAGAAAAGTAATAGTAATACAAAACATGTACTGTATGTTGTACTATTATACTAATTTATTGAAACACATGGCGAGTCAAACATTTACCAAAGCAGCTGCCAAACACTCCTAAACAAGGTAGCCTAAGACGTGGGTTGTGCAGAACTGCGGCAGTAAATCCTTTCTAAAGAGTGCAGCTCCGACGAGGAGCTCCATTCTTTAGTAGGGATTTCATATGGATCCAGACCGTTAATAATCATTATTTTCTCCATATACCGCTCCCTGGCTTCCTTGTTTAAGGTATCCCGGTAAATTCCAGTTCCTTTCCAGCAGTTTAACATCTTTTTTTTTTGCATTCCGTCTGTTCACTTGGTGAAACAGAAAAGCGTCCCGTCTTCTCTCATCAAAACAAATGCACGCGAGGGGACAGGAGTTTTCCGGCAGTACGCACTGGTGCTCATGGGAAACGTAGTGTTCTTTCTGGTAAAGCACTACCGCTTTTGTCCAAAAGATGCCGCGTAACTCAGAAAAGCTGAAAGTTACATTGTGCTGCTTTAAGTATAATATTATACAATATTAATATGATAATATTCGTATATAATATTATATAATGTAATCTTTTTTCGGCCAGAATAAACGGGAAAAAGCTGAGCACTGCTACCATAGACATAAAGAGTAGACGCCGCATCGAGCGCTGCTGCCTATTGGCGCTGACGAGCCGTGGGGCCGCCATCTTGGGGCGGTCACTCGCTCCACTCAGTGTAATCTGTTTGGCAGGCACAATGAACTGTCAGCGCATTTAATTCATCATAACTCGCTGAGTACTAAACTGATTGTCACGCAGTTTTTTTTGCTGCACTTACTTTATACAAGTAGCTATGATACAGGACACATGGTTCGGCGTATTTTAATATTCATAAAGGGCTTAAGAGTAATAGAATATTCCAATAGAGAGAGAGAGGGATGCATATTCACATCAAAACAGCGGAAATGTACCTATTCCAGCATTAACAGCACATATAGCAAAGCAAACCAACACAACAGAATAAAGAACAATGACAACCATGAGTGACTAGAACAAAGCCTGGATAACAAATGGGGGAGAGGAGGAAGTGGAAATGCCTCTACACGCTCTCATCTTGCTTTTCAGAATTGCATAACAAAGCAGAGATAGAATAAAAATGTAAATTCTAAAGTTAAACACAAGGTCGGGACAGATCCCCGCCCCAAACCATATTTACACATGTACACATTGCTTATGAAACTATAGCATGAACTATGAACTAAAACCCTTGAAAGAGGACTGTTTTGCAGAGCTTCTTTCTCGTGCTCCCTTTCTGCAGGTTAAGAGTGTTGAGTTTGGCAATGTGGTGCAGCCTTATTTTAAGAAACACCGACACAACCAATGACAACAGGTTGGAATGATGGTTGTCGATGCCAAACTGTGTCTCCTCAATGTGTTCCCCAAGCACAAAAACATCCTCCGTTCCAATCTCCTTCCGAACGATGTGCGTGACTGTCGTCACCGTTGGAGCTTGCTTTGTTGAAGCTTGGCCAATCACCCTCTCTGCAGCTCTCAGCACCTTGAAATGATAATAATAATACATTATATTTATATCGCGCTTTACACAGTGCTCAAAGACAAAGATTTAAAGATTTAAAAAACAAGATAATAAAACCAAACCTTCACTGTGCCTTGTGATGGAATCACTAGCCGTTGTTTTTCAGGGCTAGAAGGTGGTAGTTCTCATCAAATGATGACGGCATAGCATCTCTGACCAAGCTCGCACGGCACACATCACAAGACAGTTTTTGCAGAATCTGCCGGACTACAAATCCTGCTATGTAGACCAGAGCATTTTCCACAAGACCACCAAACCGAGTGGGAAGATAACTGTGGTAACACACAACTGCCAAAATGTTGGCAAATGGAGATGGGTACTCTTCAGCAGTTTCCTCAGAGGACATCTCTACGGCAGACAGGGACACTGTCATCTTGGGCTGCCACATTGCCTGTCTCACCAGGTGAGACACCACACCGAACCATCAGACGATGGAAGATGGCCTGGAACTGGTGTGCAGATAGATTATTATTCCAGCCACCTTGTATGGAAAACAGGCACACAATACATATGTACATTACTCACAAGACATAACATATAAAGATATTCATTAAGTATATTTTCAGAATGTATTGTAATTAAAAGATCATCAACCTTACCTGACGCTCTGATTGAATTAAACAGGAGCTCCAAGTGATCCTGGCTGAACCTGTAGGTGAGCACATACGGCTGAACTTGGATCAGTTCTGGAATCATCAGCATCAACGTGTCAATGTTGATTACAAATCCAATGACAGACAAATACCTGCAAAAGAAAAAAGTTTTATTACTCTGATCACGGTGAAAAAAGACACCCCAAGAAAGCACCGTGTAATTTTGTTCATTCAAAGCAGTAAAGTGAATTTTCCATCTCATTCATCTATAGTGTCTTATCACCAATTCTTGGGTGCCTATTAAAGGGGTGCAAACTCACAGAGAATGAAAATGCTAAACAGCTACCAGGGTGGATAAATCATTAGTTTGCATCCATGTTTTTAGGAATGTGATCTGTTCCTTTTATACCTTTTAGGACACTTAACTAACTAGGAACAATGTAATTGCAGAACTGGGAGAATTTGAGAACAAGAACACATGTAATACCTACCATTACCATATACATACCATTTAGAAACATCTAGGTCTGAAACACATTGAATACAAGATAATTCCAACAGAAACAGAACTGCATATTGAAAAACTTTTAAACAAGAGATCATATCAATATACATACCATCATTCTGGCACCTGCATAAACTTGATGTTGTGTAATACATACCATTTAGAAGCATCTAGGACCTGAAACACACTGAATACAAGGCAATTCTGACATGAACAAAACTGAACACTGAAAATACATACTGTTATGACACTTGTGTCCGACTGAATACAAAACAATTTTAACAAAGACAAAACTAAAGAAAGACCATTGTAACAGTAGCATGATATGAACCTAATGTCGAGAACGGAGCATCTTAGGAACTCGATGCATAAGGGAACAGAGAATCGAACTCATCTCATGAACTTTTCATGGATGAATAACAAGCACTATTTTAATAAACCTCTTAGATCGGTGAAGGGGTGTTCCAATCTTTTGTCACCAAAGTGATCAAGTACTCCCTGGCTCTTGACAAGAATGCTTTCCTCTCCATCCAATTCAAAGCACCCAAGGGAGCTTTGAATTCTTTGGCACGAGGATTGCGTCCATTCATAATGTCAAACAGCCTGTCAATCATCTATAAAGAAATGTCGGCATCTAAATCACTATCATTACAGGGTTTCATTAGGTAACAAATAGTTGAAATCAATATTCATTTATTCAAAATATACAGAGAACAGAGTACTTATTTTTAAACTGTATGTTCAACGTGTAAACATGCAAGTATTAATATTTGCCTAACTTCCTTCTTTCCATAGGTCTGCTTTGTAACACAGCAAATTTCACAGAGCTTTACCACTCTAAAATGTGTGAAAGTATGTATAAGGTTATGTATGAACTTTTGTATTTATGAAAAATATGCAATATTACAGTTTGACAATATTTGCATGTTGAATTTAGAGACAGTCAGAATTATCAACGAATTGTTTCTGATACTCAAATCAAATTTTGATTGATTTTTATTTTTTTTAAACCATGTAATTGGATAAATAATCACTAATTGTATTACCTCAATGAATTCTGCTGTTGCCTCACAATTTTTAAACTGAGAGTAACCAAGATCTCTGATTGTGCGGAGAGCCACTGACACGGAGCGACTCAGTGTCTGTGCAGCCAGGGACACCCTCATCTTGTGCTTCTCAAAGTAGACATGTTTGTCTGTAATTTTATTGGTAGCATGCAGTCCATCTTTTTTTTGCACATCATTGAGATGATTGATGTACCTCCAACTGATCTGTCCGGTGGTTGTTGCAATTGGACTGTACGCCTGTAGAGTAATAATCAGTCACTGCTCAAACAAGTACAAACAGCAAAATGTTGATCATCACGTCCAACCATAACTGTGCAAATGAACAGACAACAATATTTAGATATAACTTTTAGCAGCAGAGACATAACTTGTACAAATACGGTAGGTGTACAATGATCATCATTTACCTGCAACATATTACGTGCCAACTTGAGCATGTGGCAAGCGTCCATCATTACAAATACTTTTTCACCAGTCACCGGATGTGGGAAACTGGTTTTAAGCGGCTCTCGTGGGTTTCCCTTCAGCTCACACCCAAGCCGGTTGCACATGCTGACGTTGGAGGCATGCCCATCCATGGTTACACATGCCACCCGAATGCCCCGTGCATGCAGCTCCTCCAAAGCATGACTGAGAAGGACCCTTTGTGTGTCTGGAGAAAGAGACTTTGCTAGGTAGTATGCAATGGGAGCCTTCCAATGTCCTTGTAGACCAACCACCATGAACACAAGAGCCTCAGTAGCAACATCAATCTCATTGTTTCCATCACCCATATCTACAAAACCAGACATTGACTGGGTATGTGGATTATATTGCACATGTTGTCTGATGGCCATGGCATCCAACATCATAGCAACACATCCATTTTTAGCCTGGTCTTTCTGGCATCTTTTCTCCAGCATATCCAGCATCATGTTTTTCAGGCTAGGCTTGTCATCTACTGAACGCAGCCACCTGTAAAAAATAATTGAGAAGTAGTTATTTAACGGGCCATGTGCAAAAGGGCCATTTGCAATTTCTTTAGCACTTGAATATGCAGTATGCACTTTATATTTATAACTAGTAGCACTTTATAGTGATATGCAGCAGGGAAACGTGCAATCGTCATTAGTACTTTGTAAAAGTTATTGATACATAGCAGCAGTTTATCTAATATTTTTTTATATTTTACAAGAGCATTGTGCAATTTAGATTAGCATTCTTTAAATTTGTGCAATAAATATTTTATCAATGCATCAGAACAGTAAGCACTTTCCCTCTTACCACCTACCACTGAATGATCTGTGTATTTGTATTGTGAATGTCTTGTTTTTTTCTTATTCTATTTTTAATGTGTTTATAATTCAAATGTAACATCAATCTGCCAAGGGACTACAGATCTAAACTAGCCTATGGCTATAATCTGGCATATTAACATGTAATTTTTTTTTTAGATAAATTGAAATTGAAACTGAAATTAACCTATTTCCATCAGTAATTTCCGGAAATTAAATCGGACAACATTAGAACTACCTTTGTAATGTATGTGGATGTGGGAGGGGAAAATGTTGAACCTTCTGAGGTATTCGTATGCTTTTGGACCATGTAGATGAAGTGTGAGGGCAAACTCTCAGTAGTCCATTGTGTACTCATGGCCCTGCTTTGCCATGAAGTCAATCTGAAGATTTGAAATTTTATGAGATCCCCTTAAGATAATAACTAAGGAGTTTAATAAAGAGTTTAAGAATAACATGTACATGAATTTCAAAGTGCTAATTTTCTCTTACCTGAGTAGAATTCAAGCCTCTCTTTGAGCTCTTCATTAAAGGGGACCTATTATGGCATTTAATGTATATTTTAAACAGTGCAAACATGCAAAATTATATATGTTAAAACAAGAAAAAACTTGTTTTTCATAATAGGTCCCCTTTAATGAGGTTCTTTTCCATCAAATCCCCCAAAAGACTCTTCACTGTGGTCTTTGTCCTCTTTTCTCTGGCCATATCATTCTTCTTCTCTCGCTCAAGACTTTCTACTCTTGCCAAGGCTTCAATGAGTCTGGTCTTAAGAGAGGTTGGAGAAGCAGGCAAGGCATAGCCATGATCCTAATAGAAAGAGGTGAACATGGTTTGAATGATATTTCACTTCACACACATCACTTTGACACCACAATTGTATGGCCAATATTCTTTCTTATAGTCATCACCCGTCAAAGCCACTGCATACACCGTGTGTGTGTACGCGTGTGCATGCGTGCCAGGAATGCATGTTCAACATGTCTTCAATTGTGTGTGTATAGGTTTATTTGTGAGTGTGGCTAATATGAGTGGCAGCAAACAAACAAGTGAGATTTTAATATGTCCAGGGCCATTATGATATGATGTTTAAAGTTTAAAATACTCACATCATGAGGGTGAGGATGTGGCTGTGAGGTTGCAGTTTCTGGGGCTTCCTGGGAGGCCACAGACAGGCTCTCTTCAGCTCTTCTGGAGGTAGATGTAGTCCTGCCATTTTCTGGCTAAAATGAATAGAATATTTACATTTATGTATGCTAATAGCCTTATTATGATACACTTACTCTTTGTAGGTGAACCGGGAAGCTGAAGATAGATGGAATAACACCATCTCTCAGTCGGACAATCTGACCTGTCCTATCAAAATCACCCTGCTTAAAATGCTCAGAGCAAAGCACAGATTTATCTCTTGCAGTGAATCCTTCCCTCCTCAAAGCCACTTCCCACTTCTTCCTCACATCTTTTTCTTTGCGAAACCTTCAAAATGAAAACGTGAGATTTGGGAGAGTCTACACAAAAACATTTTACAAAGGAGGTCAAACTTATTTTCTTCCTTCAAATTTCTTAGAACCTGTGAGTAAAACCAGGCCAGCTTGTTAAATGCAGAGGCCTCAAATAAAACTGATATAAAAGTAGAATTAACACAATATTCACGAAATAGGCCCGCAGATAAAGTAACTGTAAAGACAAACTGAAGCGATTCCTCTTTATTCCTGAGGTAGGTACAGCACCAGCTAACTAATAAGGACTGGCTAACTGTAGCAGCTGTCTGACTTTCAACAGGGAACCATAACGCGGAACCATAAATGAAGAACTGAAGAAGACCCAGAGGGGTCGAAACATTGCATTTATTGGCACTCTTCTTTAGTTGTTTATTGAAAAATTGGAGAAAAAAAATATAAACATTAAAAATTCATTAAAATTGTTTGGTTGGCTTTGATTTTGATTTTGATTGATTATGGATGGAGATTGGACAGTAGTCCGTTATGGTTGTTACGGCCTGGCTCTTAGGCAACAACAAATAGGGGAAACACCAAAGAACTGGCGGACTTTCACATCTCCCTTTCCTTTCTTGATAGTGAGGGAAATTAAGTCAGGTTTTTAGGAGAATCGTTCACTTTGTGAGACAAGCACCAAATTTAGCATGAACATTGCTGAGTACCTACTTATGCAGAAAAGCCCGTTAGCCACCTGAAATCCAAGATGGTGGCCGTTTTTCAAAATGGCTGTCTTATGAAAGCTAAAACAAGGTTGTCCGTGTAGAACTTGAATTGCAGAACATATTTTATCCATCCATCCATCCATCCATCCATCCATCCATCCATCCATCTATCCATCCATCCATCCATCCATCCATCCATCTTCTTCCGCTTATCCGTTCCCGGGTCGCGGGGGCAGCAGTCTCAACAGAGATGCCCAGACTTCCTTCACCCCAGACACTTCCTCCAGCTCTTCCGAGGGGAGTCCGAGGCGTTCCGAGGCCAGCCGAGAGACATAGTCTCTCCAGCGTGTCCTGGGTCTTCCCCGGGGTCTCCTCCCGGTGGGACATGCCTGGAACACCTCCCTAGGGAGGAGGGACATGCCTGGAACACCTCCCTAGGGAGGAGGGACATGCCTTGAACACCTCCCTAGAGAAGCGTCCAGGAGGATCCGATACAGATGTCCAAGCCACCTCAGCTGATTCCTCTCAATGTGAAGGAGCAGCGGCTCGACTCCGAGCTCCTCCCGGGTGACCGAACTCCTCACCCTATCTCTAAGGGAGCGTTCAGCCACCCTGCGGAGGAAATTCATCTCGCCCGCTTGTATCCGCGATCTTATCCTTTCAGTCACTACTTATTACCATAGGTGAGGGTAGGTGCGTAGATTGACCGGTAAATCGAGAGGTTCGCGTTTCGACTCAGCTCCTTCTTCACCACGACGGTCCGGTACACCGACCGCATAACTGCGGACGCTGCACCGATCCGTCTGTCAGGGTTAGGGTTAGATTAAGGGGGTGAAATGAGGTAATGTTCCTGGGACCTTTCGCGAATAACCTTTGATAGGAAGGTCCTAGAGCTTCGGAACCTGGTCCCGTCAGACATAATTCGGGGTCTAGCTTTCCACCGAGCCCACCCTCGACCTTCTACGACTTTGGGAAGTGGGAGAGAATCTCAAAAAAACATAGACATTTTGAATTTTTCTCTCCACATTTTGACATTTTTATCCACATTTTGACTTTTTCTCTCCACATTTTGAATTTTTCTTTTCACATTTTGACATTTTTATCCACATTTTGACTTTTTCTCTCCATATTTTGACTTTTTTATCCACATTTTGACTTTTTTCTCAACATTTTGAATTTTTCTCTTCAAATTTTGACTTTTTTATCCACATTTTTCTCAACTAGGACGCCCCGTTCCCGAGATATAGGGCAAAACGTCCCCCCATAGAAAATGAATGCATCCGGTTAATACTGAAAGATTCGTGTTCTTTTGTCTGGAGAACCAAGAAAGACTAGTGGAATAAAGTTACAGGTTAATACAACTTTTAATCATGTCAAGCACAAGGTTTTTCCGGCCGGAGGTACAGTTGTCTCCGGCCGGGGTACACTTCTTTCAGACCGCGTGGGTACGGAGAGAAATGCACACCGTTTTCATGAGTCCAGTTGATTTTATACTGAAAAGGAGGATGTTCTTTGCAAATGATTTTCATTGGTTGAGGGGACGGGAAAAGACCCCCAAAAGGTGTCACTTCTATCTCCTTTGTTATTTCTCTCACCTGGGGTGCCACCCCAGGTGGCAGATAAACCCCCCCAATGCTAAACATCTGTTTCTCCCCCAATGTCTCCTCTCAACAATGGTATGTATATTGTACTCAACTTCCAGTCTACCAGTAACACCAGGAGGTGGCTCTGTGTCTTACTGCATACAACGTTACTTTGAATATAAAGAGAAAGCCCACCAGTGTTGGAAAATGCTTTGAGCTTTTAACAATTTTCATGAAATCCTAACAATACGGTGAAAATTGTCTAACAGCTTCTATGCCCCAAAATAATTTAATAATCCCTGTAATTATTGCTTTTTATCCTTTGATTAAATCTTTTCTTTCTTTTCTTTCTAACATTTTGACTTTTTTCATGACATTTTGACTTTTTTTTTCGACATTTTGAATTTTTCTCTTCACATTTTGACATTTTTATTCACATTTTGACTTTTTCTCTCCACATTTTGAATTTTTCTCTTCACATTTTGACATTTTTATCCACATTTTGACTTTTTCTCTCCATATTTTGACTTTTTTATCCACATTTTGACTTTTTTCTCAACATTTTGAATTTTTCTCTTAAAATTTTGACTTTTTTATCCACATTTTTCTCAACTAGGACGCCCCGTTCCCGAGATATAGGGCAAAACGTCCCCCCATAGAAAATGAATGCATCCGGTTAATACGGTGAAAATTGTCTAACAGCTTCTATGCCCCAAAATAATTTAATAATCCCTGTAATTATTGCTTTTTATCCTTTGATTAAATCTTTTCTTTCTTTTCTTTCTAACATTTTGACTTTTTTCATGACATTTTGACTTTTTTTCGACATTTTGAATTTTTCTCTTCACATTTTGAAATTTTTATTCACATTTTGACTTTTTCTCTCCACATTTTGAATTTTTCTCTTCACATTTTGACATTTTTATCCACATTTTGACTTTTTCTCTCCATATTTTGACTTTTTTATCCACATTTTGACTTTTTTCTCAACATTTTGAATTTTTCTCTTAAAATTTTGACTTTTTTATCCACATTTTTCTCAACTAGGACGCCCCGTTCCCGATATATAGGGAACGGGCTTTTCATTTTTATATTAAATTTCAGGGAGGTTGTGGAGAAGGTTGTAATTAAGGGAATAATTTCCTTTCCTTCTAAGTTGTCCTTCACCCTTCTCTGGTCTTCCCAATGTCCCTGCACTTCATTTTTTATTTGGCGGAGGAAAGAACGGCTGTAGCCCCTGGTCCTGAGCACTTTAAAGAGAGTTCTTGTTGCCTTATCTGCATCCTCAACTTTAGTACAGATTCTGCTGAATCTAATGATTTGGGATTTAACTATGCCTCGAAATGTATGTTTCGGGTGATAGCTCAGTTTGTGCAGTAAAGCATGTGTATCTGTTGGCTTGAAATATACTCTTGTGCCCAGTGTCCAGTCCTCTGTCTGATTTTTAATAAAAAAAACTTGAGTATCTAAAAAGTTTAATTGTTCTTTTTGTAGGTCAAATTTTACTGTGATGCGTTCATGATGATGATGATTTAAAATATCAATGAAATTAACAAACTCTACATCGGAATGTGGCCAAATGCCAAAAATGTCGTCCAAGTATCTCATGTAAATTAAAGGTAGTTTTGGGCATTTGGAGAAGAGAGTTCGCTCCCAATCCGCCATATTGGCATAGGCGGGAGCGAACTTCTTCCCCAATGCCGTTCCATGTATCTGGAGGTATAAACGTTCATTGAACTCAAAATCATTCCTGGTCAGACTCAACTCCAACAACTCCAGTAAGATCTCATCTGGTCGATGTCTATCCGGGTAGTCAGACAGAACTTGTCTAACTGCCCTTAGTCCCAATTGGGTGTCTATATTAGTGTAGAGAGAGTCGATGTCCACAGAGAAGAGCACTGAATTTGCTGGGATCCGCAGATTTTTAATCTTGTCAATAAATTCATAGGTATCCTTGACATAGCTGTGATGTTTTTGTGATAAAGGGTTCAAGAAATGATCTAAGTATTCTGAGATGGCATAAGACTCACTCCCGCAGTCCGATACAATCGGCCGACCCACGGGAATCTGGTGGGGAACTGTCCACGTCTCCGAATTCTTATGAATTTTGGGGAGTAAGTAAAATTTTCGTGGTCGAGGTACATCCGGGCCAAACAGATAATTTTTCTGCTTGGTGGATATGTATTTTCCCTCGTGTAGTTTCTTTACCAGTTCCCTCACCATTCCACGGGTCTCCGACTGCATCGGCTGCGAGAGCGGTTGATAGTGTATGTTATTGTTGAGCTGTCTTTCAGCTTCCAATATGTATTGTGCTTTATCCAGAATTACTATCTTTGAACCCTTGTCTGCGGGTTTTATTACAATGTCTTGGTTCCTCTTTAGCTTATTCAGTGCTCTTCTCTGCTCCCCCGACAAGTTGTCCTTTCTCTCTGACATCACTCTCAGTTTCTCCAAATCCCGGTCATCTCTGTGGATCAGGTCCAAAATGGGACCTGAAATGGCCTCCACAGGCGGTACCCATCCAGAGGATGCTGTGAATGGTTCCGGACAGGAGTTTGAGTCATAATTATAGTAGTCCAGTAGTTTCAGTTTCCTATGATAATGATATAAGTCTCGTCTGAACGCCTCCCTATCTATTTTAGTGGGAGTTGGGATAAAAAGCAGTCCCTTCTCCAACAAGTCTACCTCAGCCTCGCTCAGTGTAAAAATCCGTGACAAGTTTAAAATATTTGAATGTATTTTTTTATGTGTTTCTGAGGCCTCGGGGGTGAGTTTGATCGGTCCCCCCTTGGCTATTTTAGTTGTTCCATCCAATGTACCAAGATCCGTCTTGCCGTTTCTCCTGTCCAGTGCACTGGATCATTTGGGGCTACCTTAAAGGAGTTTTCCTCAATGGGTTCAAGTGTCCTGTAGGTTTTCCTAATGTGTATGTTCATCTTTTGGATAGATAGCTGTGCTGCCTGGTCAAGTCTTTTGGAATAATGGATTTGTGGAATGACAATTGCAGCTCTGGGAAAAATATTTTTTGTCATGGCTACCAGCTGTTGGAATTGCTTTTGAACTGTCTCCAACAAATTCCCTCTTAAACCATTGTTCAAGCCCACAGACAACACAACTAGCTTTGTCCGAAGCTGGGGGTTAAGTTTTCCCAGGACTGCTTTGAGGTGGTGTATTTGAGCTCCAGGGAAGGCATCAACCTGGACAGATGGGTAGTTGTATTTGGGGATCCTGGCGAGGTTTGAGTCCCCCAGTATTAAAACTGGCTTTTCCACCCTCAATGCCCAATTTTTGATCTTTTGGGAGGTATTAGCATGACGAGTTGGAACACAAATTGTGGGTTCCACTACTCCACCTTCAACCAAGTTCTCTCCAGTAGTGGAAGAAAGGGGGCTACTGGGGGACCCCAAATTCTCACCAGGGTCAACACTCGGCCCATCATTCCCATCCTGATTAGGCTCTTCCTCGGAGGAGTCCAGGATTCTCCTCGGATTCTCCTCGACATCACTACAGCTACATTGCTAGTATGTGTCCCTTCCTCCTCGTCCTCTAACTCCAGATCACCCCCCTCCACGGATCTTTCCACCGCCCTCTGCTCCCTTAGTCCATGTACCTCGGCCTCTATCCTCATTGTTGTTCCTCTTGTTCGCTGTTCCCCCTGGGGGTTAGGGTTAGGGCCCAGGTCCGAGTGATGGTTAGGGTAAGGGTCCTGGACAGGGGGGAGGTTAAGGTTAGGGCTAGGGTGAGGGTCAACCCGTCTCTGGACAGTCCCACTCTCCCTCACTCCAAGGACTGGGGAAGTGGTCCCTGTTATTCTTCTTTGCCGTTCCCCCTGAGGGTTAAGGTCAGGGCCCATGTCCGAGTGAGGGTTAGGGTAAGGGTCCCGGATGGGGAGAGGGTTAAGGTTAGGGTTGGGGTTAGGATCACCTAGTCTCAAGACAATACCACTCTCTCTTACCCCGAGGACTGGGGAGGTAGTCCCAGAGATCCCCCAGGGCAGGTCCGAGTTCCGTCCCAGGGATATGAGACGGGGCACTTGATTGGGGCTAAGTGTGTGGTTCCGTGGTTTACCAATGGAGGTGGTTGGAGTAGGTGGTGGTTCAGGCTGGGGAGTTAGGGTTGTCCAGTTGCCGGGGGAGGGGGAAGCGGCCGCGGTCCCACAAACTCGCTGTTTAAGGGCAGCCCATGGTCGGGGGCAGGTCTCCCATTGGGGTTGAGACCCCATGTCTGCTAAGAGACCGGGCCCATTCGGCTGAGGTTCAAGGGGCGGCCAATCCTCCGTTCCGGCAATAGGGGCCAAGCCAATCCCAGTGTCTTCCTCCTCATTCAGTGATGTGTCCGAATTGTTTTTAATTAATTTTGTGAAATCAGTGAGTACTGTATTTGTAAGCCTGTTTCTGTATCTGGCTTTCCCATAAGCAATAGCTTTTTCCATTGCCACCTGGTTGAAAGCAGGCAGCGTTTCAATATTTGATGCTATGACACCGTCATAGTGATCTTTTAGGATTAACATATTTGTTTGCATCCAATTCACAGTATTCAGTCTCACTTTTTCACGTGTATCATCACTGGGGGAGGAAGGTTTAATGAAGGCTGTTAGTTTGTTGGCCTGTCTGCTCATGCCCACTGGGAGCTCTCCAGTTTTTTGGTATTTCTCCATCACTTCAGCATGGTGGATTGCTTGTAGTATTTTAAAATAATGTTTTTCAAGACGGATACATGGTTCAGTGTTGGTGTTAGAGGGATCAAAGTTTTCTTGTATTGGCATACGCCTTTCAATGTTCCGATTGGAACTTTTCTTTTTTCCTTTTCTCATGTTGATGGAACAACGCTCAGAAAAAAATGTAAAAATCAGAAAGGACCAAAAAAGAAAAAAAGGGGGGGGCTGCTAAAACTGGTTCCTTAGATCCAGTTTACATTTTTTACAATAGGTGTGTGTCTACAAATCAATTTCATCAATATTAATCCCAAAATTTTCAGAAAAGGAGAGATAAAATTTTCTTTATATTCTAAGCCAAAGCACAAAAAAAAAACAAACAAAAAAAAAAAAAACCTCAGAACACTCAAAACGTAACAGAAAATTCCATAGGCAAGAAATTTTCAGAATCTCTATTTTACTTCACCCCAACAGCACGGCAAATCAAAATTAAGGCCAAAAATTATGCTAGCCTGATAAAAAAATCAGGGTCTGGTTCGCATGTATTATGGCAAAATTCACTGCAAATGGTTTTTAAAAAAAACTTATTTTTATATATATATATATATCACTGCAAATAATTGTTTTTAGAGATTCCCAATCTTTCTGCTTTTATTAGGCTTATCTGTAAATGTCCTCTTTAAATTTATGTCTGTAAAGTGCTCGTGCCTGGTTTAGAAAATAAAAAACATCTCACCCAGAAGGGGATTTAAAAGGGAAGGAGGGTAGGACCTCAGTCCTTAAAATCTTATTTTATAGAAAAATATTTTTTTGTAAAAAACGGATCTTTATTTAAAAGAGAGAGATTTTTTAATTTCCACTTCAGAACCAAAGCACTAAGTGATAAAAATGACAGAATCCTTAAAATCTTATTTTATAGAACAATATTATTTTGTAAAAAACGGATCTTATTTAAAAGAGAGAGATTTTTTAATTTCCACTTCAGAACCAAAGCACTAAGTGACAAAAGTCACAGAATACTAAGAAGGTCACAGAAGGTTTTATAAGCAAAGAAAGATTCAAGATTTCTATTTCACTTCACCCCAAAAACACAGCAAAAAATATATATATATAAGGCCAATAAATATATGCTAGCCTGATAAAAATCAGGGTCTGGTTCGCATATATTATGGCAGAATTCACTGCAAATGGTTTGTAAAGAAAACTGTTTATGTCACTGCAAACATTTTTTAGAGAGTCTCAATCTTTCTGTTGTCATTTGAAGCTTATATCTAAAAATTCTTCTTGAAATCTCTGTCAGAAAGTGCTTGTGCCTGGTTTAAAAAAGAGATAAGATCTCCCCCACAAAGGGATTAAAAAAGAAGTAGGATCTCAGTCCTTAAAATCATTTAAAACAAATTGATCACACACAGAATAAAGACAATGTTTCCCAACGTTTCGCCTCAGTCAGGCTTCATCAGGGGACAAGGGTTAGGGTTAGGGTTAGGGTTAGGGTTCGGGTTCGGGTTAGGGGTTAGGGTTAGGGTTAGATTAAGGGGGTGAAATGAGGTATGGGTAAATCGCCCATCCGCTAATAACTTTTGATAGGAAGGTCCTAGAGCTTCGAAACCTGGTCGCGTCAGACCTATTTCGGGGTCTAGCTTTCCAACGAGCTTCGACCTTCTACGACTTTGGAAAGTGGGAGAAAATCTCAAATAAAAGTTTAAATCTTAAATATCTCAGCTTCTGAAGGTCATAGACTCGGGGTTGGTCTTGTTGGAGAGCTAGACCCCGAAATGTGTCCGACGGATTCGGGTTTCGAAGCTCTACGACGCTCCGTTCAAGAGATATAGGGCAAAACGTCCCCCCATAGGAAATGAATGGGAGCGAAAAGATGTAAAAATTACACTAAGTGTTTTGTCCAAAAACGACCCTTTAGAAAGTGTTTAGGAGCACGATTCATGTCATTTTGAGTGGTTTGGTTCACTGAATGACTGATTTTGTATTTCTTTTACCTCTGGTTAGGGTAAGTATAACAGACATGGTAAATGTTGGACTCTTTAGTCTGGCCCCAGTGGTCCTTGAGATTCTCCAGAATGGGTGTACCCAGCACAGCTTACTCGCAGTAAGCTGAGCAGCTGAGCAGAGCAGCTGAGCAGAGCAGCTGAGCAGAGCAGCTGAGCAGAGCAGCTGAGCAGAGCAGCTGAGCAGAGCAGCTGAGCAGAGCAGCTGAGCAGAGCAGCTGAGCAGAGCAGCTGAGCAGAGCAGCTGAGCAGAGCAGCGCTGTGGCTACCACCACCGGGCCAGCAGCAGCAGCAGCGGCGGCGGCTACCACCACCTCCAAACAATTGAGCAGGCCGAGCCCAGGCTCCCTCAGCCATCCACCACCAGGCTGAGCCCAGGCTCCTTCAGCCATCCACCACCAGGCCCAAGCACCAGCAGCAGCCAACTCCACCAGGCTCCAGGCCCTGGCATCAGGAGCTCCATCCCTCCCTCCCTCTTTGTCACTCCATTGTAGCCAGCAACCATCTGACCTGGCCTGGCCCCACTGAAGCCAGCTTCCATCTGACTAGGCCCCACTGCTGTTTGCTACCTGTTATTATGTCAAGATCTAAAGGTGCTTTGAAGAATAATACTATCATGGATGAGGTCAAAGATGATGTGGATGAAGTGAAGAAATCTCTAAACTTCATGACTGAGGAAATAGCCACTATTGCCAAACAGCAGAAGTGCTTAATGGAGCTGCTGGGTGAGGTGCGAGAGTTGAAAAAGCAGGTTGGTGAGAGAGATGCTAAAATTGTTTTCCTTGAATCCCGTGTTGCTGACCTTGAACAATATTCCCGTATGAATGATCTGATTGTGAGCGGGCTGGAAACAACTCACAGATCATATGCCAGTGTTACTGCTACAAATAATATTAATGATGACCAG
Organism: Cololabis saira; assembly: GCF_033807715.1. Classification (NCBI taxonomy): domain Eukaryota; kingdom Metazoa; phylum Chordata; class Actinopteri; order Beloniformes; family Belonidae; genus Cololabis; species Cololabis saira. The sequence continues at coordinate 31,211,696 of NC_084609.1, forward strand.
CATGAGGCTGAACTAATATCACTCGAGGACCAGGTGATATCTTTCCTTGAGAGCAGAGACATTACTATCAACAGCAGAGACATTGAGAGTTGCCATCTCCTTCCACGCAAAGACAGGAAAATGAAACCTGCCATAATCATTCGCTTTGCAAACAGGAAAAATAAGACTGCATTGCTCAAACAGGGTAAAAAACTGAAAGGAACCAATGTTTACATGAACGATCACCTGACTAAGAAGAATGCTGATATTGCTGCACGGGCACGCTTTCTCAGAAAACAGAGTAAAATCCAATCAACATGGACTTTTAATTGCAAGGTTTACATAAAACTAAATGGCAGATCACCTGAAGAGGCTAAAGTTTTGGTCATCAAGAATCTTACTGACCTGGACAGGTTCCAATGAAAAATTGAACTACTGTATAACAATCTAAATAACTGAAATGATTATTACATCTATGCATTTCATGTTGCTTCTTTACCATTTACCATGTCCTTAAACATTCAGAGAAAAGGACTTATCATCGCTCATTTAAATGTATGTAGTTTGAAAAACAAAATTGATGATCTATCTATATTACTTCACAATAACAATATACACATAATAGCCATTTCTGAAACGCATCTTGATTCATCTGTCAACAACTCTGAAATCGATATTACTGGCTACAATATTTTTAGGTATGATAGAGATAGAAAAGGAGGAGGTGTTGCTATTTATATACAAAATCATATACCAGTTAAAACCAGATACGATTTAATGAACACATCTTTAGAGTCTTTATGGTTACAAGTACACCTGCCTAATGTTAAACCTTTGTTTGTGGGATGCTGCTATAGACCTCCCAGTTCTTCAGTGCACTATGTCGATGACATATGTGATATGCTTCAAAAGGTCATAGATGAAGATAAAGAGACATATTTTCTAGGTGATTTAAATATTGATTGGCTTTCCAATACATGTGCTTTAAAAAAAAGATTACTTGTGATGATGAATGTATGTAATGTACGTCAGATTGTAAATGTGCCTACCAGGGTATCCTGCAACATCTTGGGTATTATAACATCAACTTGTATAGATCATATATACACGAACGCTAGCGAGCTTTGCTCCAATACTATTTCTATCCCAGTGGGACTAAGTGACCATAATATTGTTGCCACAGTTAGGAAAGCTAAAGTACCTAAAACTGGACCCAAAATATTATTTCAGAGATTGTATAAAGATTTTAACCAAGAGGCTTTTATAAATGACTTAAAAGAGATTAATTGGGAGCCTATATGCATCGTTAATGATACAGATGTTGCACTTGATTTGTTCACAGACATGCTGCTGAAGGTAATTAATATACACGCTCCCTTAAGAAAGTTCACTGTGAGAGCCAACTCTGCTCCTTGGATTGATGATGAAATAAGATCTATGTTAACTCAGAGAGACCATTTTAAACTTTTAGCATCAAAATCTAATAATCCTTTAGACTGGATGAATTACAGAAAACTTAGAAATAAGGTTACAAAATTAAACAGATCAAAAAAGAAGGCTTATTATCAAAACAAAATGTTTGAGTATAGGAATGATGGGAAAAAGCTATGGGGTGTTTTTAACAATATTCTAGGTAGGTCTAAACTTAACCCCCCCTCATTTATTGAGGCTGATGGAGTTTTTATGACCAAGCCCCTTGAAATTGCCAACTATTTTAATAATTATTTTATTCAAAAGGTGTCTACTCTAAGGACAGGGATGGATAACACTAGTGGTGAACTTTCTTCTAACTTAATTAGAGACAACATTATGAAAGATAAGAATTGTGGGTTTGTTCTAAAATCTGTTTCATTAGACAAAGTCAGTAAACTTCTTATGTCTGTGAAAAATAATACACAATTTGGGCTTGATAACCTAGATGGGAAACTGGTAAGAATTATGGCTGAATACATTGTAGTACCTGTTTGGCATATCTTTAACTGTAGTCTAAGGGAGGGAATATTCCCACAAGCCTGGAAGGTAGCCAAAATCATTCCAATTATAAAAAACCGTATGAGTGTTTTTAATGGAACTAATTGTAGACCTATTAGCATTCTCCCTGTTCTGAGTAAAATATTGGAAAGAATTGTTTTTGATCAAATATTAGAGTACTTCTATGTAAATGGACTTGATTCCATCCATCAACACGCTTATAAAGAAGGCCACTCAACAGGTACTGCACTATCACACATGACTCAGGAATGGCTTAGTCACATTGATGAGAGAAAAGTAGTTGGAGCTGTGTTACTTGATTTTAGTGCCGCATTTGATGTAATTGATCATGAACTCTTATCCAATAAATTATATGCATATGGCTTTAGTGAAAATGCGGTTAGCTGGCTGAAAAGTTATTTGTCTCAAAGAAAGCAGAGTGTCTATTTTAATGGTAGTCTTTCTACTGCTCTAAATGTACAATGTGGGTTGCCACAAGGGAGCTGCCTAGGTCCTCTCTTATTTTCTGTTTTTATCAATGACATGCCTTTGGTTCTGGACAGGGCAGCCATGACCATATATGCTGATGACTCCACTCTATACACAGCCAATGATAATATTGCTGAACTTAACAGTGCTTTGCAGTGTAATCTTGATTTGGTGTCTGAATGGGTAGATAAAAACAAGTTAGTTTTAAATGTACTTAAAACTAAATGCATAGTCTTTGGTTCTAGTCACTCTTTGAGCAAAAAGTTACAATTATCTCTCTCATTGAGAGGTATTGCACTAGAACAAGTCAACAACGTAAAACTTTTGGGCCTAACACTAGATCAAAAACTGGCTTGGACCACACATATTGATAACTTAGTGGTTAAAATGGGCAGAGCCGTGTCTGTGATCAAGCGCTGTTCCCACTTTTTGAATGTTCATTCTATGAGGCAGATTACTAACTCTTTGGTACTATCTCACCTGGACTATTGCTCTATGGTCTGGTCATGCGCTGCTAAAAAAGATATTCATAAACTTCAGCTTGTGCAAAACAGATCTGCACGTATGGTCCTTGGCTGTCCGTTCAGAACCAATGTTAATAAAATGCACAACAAGCTCAACTGGTTGAAAGTAGAAGACAGGCTGTCATCCAATCAGCTAATTTTCTTTCGTAAAATGTGTATTACATCTAAGCCCCGATGTTTATATTCTAAGATGTGCCACGCTGATGAAGTTCATGATCATTACACAAGGCAGGTAACCATGGGTATTTTTGTACTACCAGCTGCAAGATCATGCTCTATGCAAAAAACTGTTCTATATCATTCTATTTCTTTATGGAATAAGCTGCCGGATTGCTTAAGACACACTACTTCTGTAATGGTTTTTAAAAAACATCTTAAAAAAAGTATGTTGGCTGAATACCATTAAAGTAAACAATTAGCAGTCAGTTAGGTTTTTACTAGGGTTTTTGATTTCATAACATGTAGAATTATCGTTTTGTTTTGATCTCATGGATACCATGTTTAATTTCAATCTGTCTTGACTTCTAAACATGTTCTAATAGTCTAAACCAAGCTTTGATTGTGTGTTATCTCTAATTGTACCTAGTGATGATTTTTAGAACAGTGTTCTTGTAACACCTGACATTGTCTTATTTTGATTTTATTTTCAATGTTTTGTGCATGTACATTATTTTCATTGTTTTGTGCATGTACGGAGTAGGATGGGGTTGTGTGGTGGGAGGTGGATGGGTGGGTCGGGATTTTGGAGTGCTTAGTATAGTCCAAGCTCATTCAGTTTTATTCACGTAGTAATGTACAAATTTTATATATGTTACATTTATATGTATTTTATGTGTAGACCCCAGGAAGACTAGCTGTTACCATGGGTGACAGCTAATGGGGATCTTAATAAACAATAAACAATACTCCTGTGCTGTAAGTCAGGAGTATGCTGTGCTGGTTACACCCATTTTGAAGAATCCCTAGGACCACTGAGGCACGCAAGCCCCCACGCCACGTCAAGGCAGAGTCCATGTGGAGGTTTTTTTTTTGTTTTCTTTTGTATTTTAAGTATTTTTTTTGTGTTTTTTGTGTTTTTTTAAAAGAACAATATACATACAACTATATACAAGAACAATCAACAACAATAAAAAGATGAAACAAAATAAATGTGAAAAATGTGAAACTAAGATGTCAAAATTAATACAGGATGCCATCAATGTGGTCTCACACTGCCTGTTTCAAACATAAAACTCCATAATAAAATAACAACAAAAAACACAGGTGGGGGAGGTAGGGTTGGGTGGATCAGACGATTACATCGTCTGCCTCTTGCACCGGAATGCATTCAAGGTTCTACCAGGGATCTTTGCCTCAAGGCACTTGTCAAGATACCTTGCATAGCCGTCTTTCAATTTGAGCCTTTTGTCCACAAAGGACAGCTCCTGCTTTGACCAGGCGACCTTACAGTTGGGGGGCAAATATCGCTGTACCTGCTTTACTATGACAGCAGGAGTGTTGTCCTCCTCAATCAATTGGACATCGTCCTCCTGCTCCATCACCTCCTCCTTCTCTTCCTCCACCAACTTTCTCTTGGTCCCTGGCCTCTGCAGAGTTTGAGCCACCTTGTATGGTATATCATCATGCAGCCGCATGACGATATATTTTCCCACTTTGGGGAGGGAGTGGTTTCCCTGAATGTGGAGCGTTTGTAGCTGTTTTTGGCTGAGGGGCCGCTTCTCCATCAGGTCTTGCAAGCAAGTGTATTGTACAAAGTCCCCATTCTCAATGAACGCCACACAGGAGAGGAAGACAAGCAGGGTTTTCTTGTCCTCTGAGTCCATTTTTGATGGAAGGTGGTCCAAGCATTTTTCGATCCACGGCATCCCTTGCTCTCAGTACCGGTCGAGTCTTGATGCGTAGCAGAGCCCTCTTTTTTCCACCTCAGCCAGTACCTCGAATCTAACTGCTGCCAGGCAGGAGACTTTCAGTGGTAGCGTGGACTTCTCGTACACTTGTACGAAGGACTTCTTGTCCCAACTCCATCGTAGTCTCTTTCCCTGCCAGACCCGGATATAAGGGAACCAACGAAGGCCCATCTCCTTCAAGCCCTTCTTCACACAATTAAGGGGTCGAGGCCAGCCCTGGTGACAATGTCCTTGGCCTTGTCAAAGGTCCCCGGAAAGGGAAAAGCCCTTTTGTCAATTATGTTGGCCAAGAATATGTCAACGGTGAGGCAGCCTGCCACCACAAATGGGCAGTTTTCCTCTTTTAAGACATGCATCGGAGGAATGGCACGGTCATCATAGACGTCCCCAAGGAGGACCATCAGCATCTCTCTGCCCACCACAGAGGGTGCTGCCCCCAGGGAGTCAGACAGCTTGAAGATGCGAGCAATCCTTCTTTGCTGTCTAACATCCCTGGTCCAGTTGGAAAGAGGCGGGCAGCACACCTCTGAGGTGGCAGCTGTGTGCGGTGCCAAGCCCAGGAATCCCCGCCTTTTCGTCAAGCTTTTTTCAGCTGACGCGGAGGTTCCCAGGCTTGCACAGAGATGCCTGTCCTCATTGGCGAGGTTGTGGCCATGAATAATCCCCTCCACTGCCAATTCCGCCTGGTAGGCCTTCCAGGCTGCCTCAAACGTTCCACCATGGGTGCTGGGGACCAAAGACTGTCTCAGGGTATTATGGTTAGGGTTAGGGTTAGGTTTTAGGAAATTTAGAATTATAAGATGGCCCAGCAAAATTGCCGTGGCCAGGCACGGGCACGCAAGCTCAGAGTTTAATCCCACTCCTTTTTTGATTTTAGAGGGTTAATCAAATACACGAAAATGTGTATTTTGGGAGTCCAGGTTACCATAGTTGGTATCCTGGGTTCCCCCCTCCCTCAAGGGGTTTTAAATTAAATACACTGAAAGTGTATATTTTGGGGACCTGAATTACCAATAATGGTATTTCAGGTCTTTCCTTCCCTTTTTATGTTTTTACTTTTCTGCTTCCTCCTCTATTTTAAATATTATGTACATCCAACTGGGGGTTATAAATCACCAAAGATAATCAGAAGTGGATCCACTGAAATAAATATAAGTGTTCAAATCAAAAGTGCTATACAAGAAACAAAAAGTGATCCACTCTGATTCCTTTTACCACTCCCACCAATTGCCCAGAGCTGTGAACAACTCACGAAGTGCAAGTGCAAAAAGTGCCACCGTTTTGGCCTCCAGTGCACACAGCTGTGTGCCTGCAATTGTGATGATTAGAAAAAAATGTGATACAGAAATGGGAGGAGGGGGGGACTATAATTTGATGCGAAAACAATCAAAATCTAATTATATAATCACAATCCAGGTCAAAAACCATATAAACTGTCTTTTGCCTGCGGCCATTTTTGTAAATGGCAGCCATATTGTTGTTTTATTTGCATGGCTAATGGGGGAGGGGGTGGGGGGTCCCAAGATTATAGTCTGATGTCAGAATAATCAAAATTGGATTTTCCAATCACATTCCAGGTCAAAAAACATATAAAAACGGCTTTTGTGGCAGCCATTTTGGAAAGCGGCAGCCATATTGTTTTTTTTTGTGTGGCTAACTGGCTTTTTTGAAAAAGTAGACCTAGAACATACTTTGTGCAAAATTTGGCGCTTGTCTGACAAAGTGAACGATCGTTTCACTAATGTGCCTGGCTATGACCCTGGCCGTAAACTATGGTTTGGAGCCTAATCTGTTTGAATCTAATTTAAGTTATATTTTATAATAATAATAATAATAATAATAATAATAATAATAATCATCAATTTTATTTATAGAGCGCTTTTAAAAAATCTCTAAGACGCTTCACATACACAAAGATAAAACCTCTAGATCAAGAACATTTAAATTAAAAACTACATGATAAAAAGATAAGATAAAGGATAAGAAACAAATCACACATTATTCACAGATATTTTATTTTCCTCTCCTCCTCTACCTCTTTTTCATTTCAATTATTTAATTTATTCTATTGTCTTGTTTTTCTACTCTATTCATTTCATCTTAATATATAATATATATATATAATTTGTTATTTTATTATTTATTTTATTTTATCTGCTTTATTTATATTTATCTGTTTTATATTTATCTTATTCATTTGTGTATGTTTCTCTTGTATTTTAATGATTTTTCCTTTTATTTGTATAGTATTTTCTGTCAGCCGGACTAACCGTAGGCTCCCCAACTCCCCAACTATTGCTACACAGGTCTCAGTTTTACTGTGTAAAGCAAACCAGTTTCAGTTTTACTGTGTAAAGCAAACCAGTTTCAGTTTTACTGTGTAAAGCAAACCAGTTTCAGTTTTATTGTGTGCCAGGACTGAAGAAGACCCAGAGGGGTCAAAACGTCGCATTTATTGGCACTCTTCTTTAGTTGTTTATTGAAAAATTGGAGAGAAAAAAAATGAAAACATTAAAAATTCATTTACATTTTTTTTTGGTTGGTTTTGATTTTGATTGTGATTGATTATGGATGGAGATTGGACAGTAGTCCGTTATGGTTAAGAACTGGCAGACTTTCATCTCTCCCTTTCCTTTCTTGACCCTGGCCGTAAACTCTGGTTTGGAGCCTAATCTGTTTGAATCTAATTTAAGTTATATTTTATAATAATAATAATGATGATGATGATAATAATAATAATAATAATAATAATAATAATAATCAATTTTATTTATAGAGTGCTTTTAAAAAATCTCAAAGACGCTTCACATACACAAAGATAAAACATCTAGATCAAGAAAATTTAAATTAAAAACTACAGGATAAAAAGATAAGAGATAAAGGATAAGAAACAAAACAAACATTATTCACAGATATTTTATTTTCCTCTCCTCTACCTCTTTTTCCTTCATTTCAATGATTTCATTTATTCTATTGTTTTGTTTTTCTACTCTATTCATTTCATCTTAATATATAATATATATTTATATAATTTGTTATTTTATTATTTATTTTATTTTATCTGCTTTATTTATATTTATCTGTTTTATATTTATCTTATTCATTTGTGTATGTTTCTCTTGTATTTTAATGATTTTTCCTTTTATTTGTATAGTTTTTTCTGTCAGCCGGACTAACCGGAGGCCTCCTCCCTTCCGGAGCAGGATATAATATATATTATATATTATATTATATTATATTATATCATATCATATAATCAAATCAGCAGCTCCTCACATTATTCACTTTGAGAATAACTGAGCAGAATCTCTGAGCTACTTTCATACTCTCAAAACTTTACCAGCCACCCTGAACAAGGTTCTTTTCAGGACCGAAACGCGTCGCGCAGAGCTTGTAATAAACAAAATCTTTAATATAACTTTTCTTTTTCAAAAAACTTTATTTATTTTTCCATCTTTTTTTTTTTCTTTCTAAAACACAGCACAAAAAAGCTTGTTTTAAGCTGAATAACCTGCTACACTATGAGGGGCTTTGAGGAAGAGTCAAAATAATAAATATATAAAAATAAATAAATAAATACATTAAAATATATTTCATTTAGAAAGGGGTTAAAATGGTTAAGACAAAATTATTGGGAATGTTTGAAAAGTTAAAAAAATGTTAAAAACAGAATGTATAAAAGGTAAAGGAGGCGGAGCCAGCAGGAGAGTATAAAAGGCGGAGCCAGCAGGAGAGCTCATTCTGCTGCTGGCAGTTGGTGAGGAAGCATCTCTCTCCCCAACTATTGCTTTACGCAGGTTTCAGTTTTACTGTGTAAAGCAAACCAGTTTCAGTTTTACTGTGTAAAGCAAACCAGTTTCAGTTTTATTGTGTGCCAGGACTGAAGAAGACCCAGAGGGGTCAAAACGTCGCATTTATTGGCACTCTTCTTTAGTTGTTTATTGAAAAATTGGAGAGAAAAAAAATGAAAACATTAAAAATTCATTTACATTTTTTTTTGGTTGGTTTTGATTTTGATTGTGATTGATTATGGATGGAGATTGGACAGTAGTCCGTTATGGTTAAGAACTGGCAGACTTTCATCTCTCCCTTTCCTTTCTTGACCCTGGCCGTAAACTCTGGTTTGGAGCCTAATCTGTTTGAATCTAATTTAAGTTATATTTTATAATAATAATAATAATAATGATGATGATGATGATGATGATGATGATGATGATGATGATGATGATGATAATAATAATAATAATAATCAATTTTATTTATAGAGTGCTTTTAAAAAATCTCAAAGACGCTTCACATACACAAAGATAAAACATCTAGATCAAGAAAATTTAAATTAAAAACTACAGGATTAAAAGATAAGAGATAAAGGATAAGAAACAAAACAAACATTATTCACAGATATTTTATTTTCCTCTCCTCTACCTCTTTTTCCTTCATTTCAATGATTTCATTTATTCTATTGTTTTGTTTTTCTACTCTATTCATTTCATCTTAATATATAATATATATTTATATAATTTGTTATTTTATTATTTATTTTATTTTATCTGCTTTATTTATATGTATCTGTTTTATATTTATCTTATTCATTTGTGTATGTTTCTCTTGTATTTTAATGATTTTTCCTTTTATTTGTATAGTTTTTTCTGTCAGCCGGACTAACCGGAGGCCTCCTCCCTTCCGGAGCAGGATATAATATATATTATATATTATATTATATTATATTATATCATATCATATAATCAAATCAGCAGCTCCTCACATTATTCACTTTGAGAATAACTGAGCAGAATCTCTGAGCTACTTTCATACTCTCAAAACTTTACCAGCCACCCTGAACAAGGTTCTTTTCAGGACCGAAACGCGTCGCGCAGAGCTTGTAATAAACAAAATCTTTAATATAACTTTTCTTTTTCAAAAAATTTTATTTATTTTTCCATCTTTTTTTTTTTCTTTCTAAAACACAGCACAAAAAAAGCTTGTTTTAAGCTGAATAACCTGCTACACTATGAGGGGCTTTGAGGAAGAGTCAAAATAATAAATATATAAAAATAAATAAATAAATACATTAAAATATATTTCATTTAGAAAGGGGTTAAAATGGTTAAGACAAAATTATTGGGAATGTTTGAAAAGTTAAAAAAATGTTAAAAACAGAATGTATAAAAGGTAAAGGAGGCGGAGCCAGCAGGAGAGTATAAAAGGCGGAGCCAGCAGGAGAGCTCATTCTGCTGCTGGCAGTTGGTGAGGAAGCATCTCTCTCCCCAACTATTGCTTTACGCAGGTTTCAGTTTTACTGTGTAAAGCAAACCAGTTTCAGTTTTACTGTGTGCCAGGACTGAAGAAGACCCAGAGGGGTCGAAAGGTCGCATTTATTGGCATTCTTCTTTAGTTGTTTATTGAAAAATTGGAGAAAAAAAATATAAACATTAAAAATTCATTAAAATTTTTTTTTGGTTGGCTTTGATTTTGATTGTGATTGATTATGGATGGAGATTGGACAGTAGTCCGTTATGGTTGTTACGGCCTGGCTCTTAGCCAACAACAAATAGGGGAAACACCAAAAAACTGGCAGACTTTCATCTCTCCCTTTCCTTTCTTGACCCTGGCCGTAAACTCTGGTTTGGAGCCTAATCTGTTTGAATCTAATTTAAGTTATATTTTATAATAATAATAATAATTATCAATTTTATTTATAGAGCGCTTTTAAAAAATCTCAAAGACGCTTCACATACACAAAGATAAAACATCGAGATCAAGAAAATTTTAATTAAAAACTACAGGATAAAAAGATAAGAGATAAAAGATAAGATAAAGGATAAGAAACAAATCACACATTATTCACGGATATTTTATTTTCCTCTCCTCCTCTACCTCTTTTTCCTTCATTTCAATTATTTCATTTATTCTATTGTCTTGTTTTTCTACTCTATTCATTTCATCTTAATATATAATATATATTTATATAATTTGTTATTTTATTATTTATTTTATTTTATCTGCTTTATTTATATTTATCTGTTTTATATTTATCTTATTCATTTGTGTATGTTTCTCTTGTATTTTAATGATTTTTCCTTTTATTTGTATAGTTTTTTCTGTCAGCCGGACTAACTGGAGGCCTCCTCCCCTCCGGAGCAGGATATTATATATATTATATTATTATATTATATTATATAATCAGCAGTTCCTCACATCACTCCCTTTGAGAACAACAGAGCAGAATCTCTGAGCTACTTTCATATTCTCAAAACTTTACCAGCCAGCCTGAACAAGGTTCTTTTCAGGACCGAAACGCGTCGTGCAGAGCTTGTAATAAACAAAATCTTTAAAGGAGCATGAGGCTCCTTTTAAGAAATGAGACTATAGCGCCACCCTTCACCACGACGGCCGTTGGGGGTACTGCAGCCAACAGCGAAGCCGGTGTGAGTACCAGATTGTATCGGGCTGAAATATTTTCCCCGGAAGTGTGCATTTTTCCCCCGCGATGGTATTTTTTTGCCATGTTAAGCTAGGAAGGTAGTTTTTCACCATGTCTTCACATTCAAAACGTCTTTTTTGGCAATTGCGGATTAATCAGTGAGCGCTTACTTGACGTTACATTTTTTTAATTATATTTATATAATGTATTATGACTATTTTGCTTAGACATTTACAGATTCAACAATGAGAACATATAGAGACATACACTTCTGTAAAGTCAGAAGCAGCAGATCATCGTGGAGGTAAAAGGGAGAAGAAACATATACAAGGAATTATCAGAATTATCAGTGATCTTACTGACATAGGCTAAAAAAAATATTAGAGTTAAAATATTTATTAGGGACTATTTTCATTAGACAATTGGAGATTCATCAGTGAGCTGAGAACAATAATAGCCTACTATATACAGTATAGGGTAAACAATCTTTTGCTTGCTGCATAGCAGTAAGCAGTTAAATATTTTGATCTTAATAGACATTTTAAATTATCGATTTGCTTTATTACATTTATTAATCATCAGTTTTCAATCAGTTTTCATAAGACAATTGTGGATTTTTAAAAAATATTTAAAAATATTTTTTATATGCCTAATTGCCCTAATATATGAAATTCAGCTTTATACGCATGTATGTCCACAATTATCCATGATAGATTATGGATACGGGTTCAGGTCTTTTTGAGGAGGGGTCAGAATAATTTATGGACTTAGATGGTTAACTTGTGAGCAATGTTCCCTCTAATTTTTCATGTATCTGGGCACACACGCAAGCTCCCTGAGCAAACTGAGGACGACTGTGAGCAACATCACATATGCACGCTTTATTTTTAAGTATCTCATTACACTTAAAAACAAGACTCGTCACTGGAAAAAACAACAATTTTCACCTGTTTCAAGTAAATTTTCACTTGAAATAAGTAGAAAAATCTGCCAGTGGGACAAGATTTATCTTCTTATTCCAAGCAAACAAATCTTGTTCCACTGGCAGATTTTTCTACTTATTTTAAGTGAAAATCTACTTGAAACAGGTGAAAATTTCGACTTTTTTCTCGAAATTTTGAGAGAAAAAATCGAAATGTCGAGAAAAAAAGTTTTGAGAAAAAAGTCAAAATGTCCAGAGAAAAGTTGAGATTTTGAGAAAAAAAAGTCAAAAATTTTATGAAAAAAGTTGAAATGTCGACAAAATTTTGTTTTAATTGACCATTTTCACTTGTAATAAGTAGAAAAATCTGCCAGTGGAACAAGATTTTTTTGCTTGTAATGAGAAGATAAATCTTGTCCCACTGGCAGATTTTTCTACTTATTTCAAGTGAAAATTTGCTTGAAACAGGTGGAAATTGTCAAATAAGTTATTTTTCTGGTGTTATTTTTCTGATGATGACTCTAAATGTTGAAATAGCAGTAAAACCACATTCATTGATGAAATGACATAAGGGATGGAAAGGAGGGATGGCAGTTTTACAGGGGGGGTGATTTGGACCGTTTTTTTTTTTTCAGGGGGGATGATTTGGACCGTTTTTATTTCAGGGGGGGGATGATTTGGGCCGTTTTTATTTCAGGGGGGGATGATTTGGACCCTTTTTATTTCAGGGGGGATGATTTGGACCGTTTTTATTTCAGGGGGGGGTGCCATCTCCCCTCATCCCCCCTCAACTCCAGTACTGCTGGTAGACACAGCAATGGTATGGATAGCTTTTAGCAGAGGCTTCAGACTTTCTCGTGTCCGGGATCCCCACAGCTCCTTGTATTCCCCAAATCCTTGAATACTTCTCCTCCTCTCGACTCGCGGGACCGCCGTAAACTGATTTATGGTCCCGCGTTACACCAACGCAGAGCCTACGCCGTAGGGTACGCGGCGATGCGCATGTACGTTGCGCGTTGCGTCGATTTAGCGCGGAACCATAAATCAGGCTTTGCGAGTGAACGTCTCACGAGGGGCAGTCGCGTTGCAACGCCACTGTAGCCAAATCGCAAGGAGAGAGCAGAGAACTGAGCTCATGAGAAGTCCCAGTACGCCAGAGGCTAATATTGAGAAGTGGGGGTACTCCGTACCGGCGCGTACCGGCCCACTTAAAGCACTGCGCTGGATAGACTTTCTTGTGCGCTGAGAATATGCGGTCAGTGCGCGATTGCGCACAGCGCGCAGTTTAGAGGGAACATTGCTTGTGAGCCATGTTTAAATTGGTTTATACGTCATCATTAATCAATACACAGACTTGATTGTATGTTTAATAGAGACTTTCACAAAGCACCCTTTTTCAAAGGGCCTATCACCACCAATGCAGCTGGGACAAACCAGTAAGATTGTTCATCTTACTGGCGTGCGGGAAGTTCGCTTCCCATATACACTCGCCCAAATAGTCAGTTAGTGTCACACAATATTTACCTGATTTACAAATTCACGTCCTTGGTCACTGATGATCTGGTCACACAGTCGAAAATCCATTAGGATGTTAACAATTTTTTTGGCCACCTCAGCTGCTGTTTTAGTATATAATGACTTTGCCACAACCCACTTCGTGAACAAATCTGTGGCTGTCAGAACGTAGCTGCGACACAATACAGATAGATGCATGTAAATATATGCTACATTCTTGGCTGTTACCATTTTTTGACTCACCAACAGTTTACATAATAATACCTCTTTCCCTTTTCAGTGGTGGTAAGTGGGCCAATCAGATCCACACCAAGGACGCTCCATGGTTTGGTGACATGGATTGGATGAAGTTCAGGGACGATGGTTTTGAGCTTTTGATGGTGCTGACAGCTCGGACACTCAGCAACCTTTGAACATGATTTTAGACTAATTTCTTAACAAGTACTTATATATGTGTGCAGGACTCAGCAGAATTGACAAACTCAGTGAAATGCATCACTGTTTGACTTTGTGTGAACTTCAATGCATCTGATCTAAGGGGCATATATAAACTACAATGAATAAAATGTAAAAAGTTAAAATACTTTTCTAAATCTCTCACCCATTTTGCAACATCCCCCCGCAAGGTTTCCCAATGGTAGTACTTGATGACCTTCTCAGTGGTCCTCCGCACCCCTGGATGACCTCCGGTGCCAAGGTTGTCATGGCTCTCCTGCAATGCCTTCACCACCTCCTCCTTAGTGAACAACACCAAGCGTTGGTTCCCCTTGTGTTGGTAATACAACTTGTCATCTGAGGAAGTAGGAAAACAACATTTTAGTGTATGCGTCTTACTGGAACGCTGTTCGCTTCCTATATACACTCCATATTTGGGCATATCCACATGAAGACCCACATCATGGCCCTTGGCTTTGTTGATACACCACTCACCACATAATTGGTATGCCCAATTGCCCAAATATGGGCATGCCCAAATATGGACATGCCAGTGTGATGTCGGACCTACGATGTCAGAGTGATGTCATCGATTAAAATTTAATTTCCTTGTAATAAGACATCTTGTCTCTCTCTCTCTGCTGGTGTCACGTCTAAACTAGTCTGACTGTCTGTACAAGACTGACTGACTGACTGACTGACTGACTCTCACACACACACACACACACACACACACAGCTCTCTCCTAAAGCTGACTAAGACTGGCTGACTAACTGTACAGTGTACAACACTGAAGCTCTCTCTCTCTCTCTCTCTCTCTCTCTCTCTCTCTCCTGTAAAGCTAACCAACTAACTGACTGACTGACTAACTAAGTAACTAAGTAAGTAAGTAACTAACTAACTACTAGCCTCGAATGTCCAGGCTTTATCATCTAAAAATGAAAAACTACTGACAACTGACTGACTGAGGCTAAGCTAACTAAACAAATAAAGGCTAAAGTACCCCAACCGTCCCTGGGGCGCATGCGCACGCAGCGACCCGTCAGTGAGAGTTTGGCGTCCTCGTATCGGTCTCTTTAAGCGTTTATTTGTTTGTGATCTGTTTTATGTTTCGTTTTCAACTTCTCGGGGAGTTTTTGGTGCACAGTGTGGCTAAAATGGACTTTCTTCTTCGCCCTACGGTGTGTTTCTGGCTACTGTTTCTACTGCTCGCCCTGAATGACAGCTGGACTGTCAGCGGAGACAGGCTGCGGTATAGCAGAAATGAACTCCTTCGACTTCAATACATGGTACCGGCCAGCGTGTCAGATATAATGACACAGATTCCGGATCACATCCTTAAACTGCCTAACATAAGAACTGGTGGTGGAAAATGGAGGGAGAGAAGCAGAAGGAAGCGAGGAAAGAGGGGAGGTGTGCGGTTACGTATGAGGAAGCTGAGGCTCAACCGGCTTCCCCTGCCTTCCATGATCCTGGGAAATGCCCAGTCCCTCCGGAATAAAATGGACGAACTTCAGGGAAACGTCCGCTTTCTGAAGGATTTTAAAGACTGTGGGATCCTGACGTTCACAGAATCTTGGCTGACTGAACGTGATCGGGACGCAGACCTGCTTATTGATGGCTTCGGCGCGCCATTCCGTTTGGATAGAGACGCCGACGCAACAGGGAAATCACAGGGAGGCACCTACGGCGTAGGGTGTGCGAGAAGGAGCCGCAGCTCCCGGGAGAGTTGCGGCGCAGAGGCGGGCCGGAAGGCCGGAGGAACCGCCGTCGCGTCGAGTACCGATGAGGACTGAAGCCTGAATTATGGTTCTGCGTTAAATCGACGCAGAGCCTCGCCGTAGGGTACCGGCGTTGGTGTAACGCGGAACCATAAATCAACCTTGAGCGGCAGCCGACGCGTGTCCATCATGGATGTATTATATAACGGTGTCCATGCGCACCATTCTTTGATTCCACCCCTTCTAAGGTGGTTTTGGCATTTAAAAGTTCAAAAGTCTCATCCTTTATCAGCTGGGGTTGCTTAATGTTGTCACTGCATACTACAGGCTGGGGGTAGACCTGTCAGCGGGGCCAATGGGGTACAGCAGCAGTGATGAGCAAAGGGAGAAATTAAAATGGGGTAATAAACGCTAAAGGGGTCAGAATAATATCACCATTATTTAGAGTTGTAAGCAAATTCTTGGATTCTTCATTTCTTTGCAATCCTTTTGAAAATAATTTTGTACTTTGAATTTTGTACTTTGTACTTTTTACTTTTGTACTTACGGTAAGTACATTTTACACCATGTACTTTTGGTACTTTATTATATTTAAGTTGAGGTACTTTTATACTTTTACTTAAGTAATTTTCTTAATGGGTACTTTTTACTTTTACTTAAGTAATTTTCAAGCAGAAAATTTGTACTTTTACTTAAGTACAATATTTTTGTACTTTTTCCACCTCTGATATTCAGTATGGTTATGAATCATTCTATTCAACACTTTCCAAATGTCTCTGGTCTTACTTTGCTCATCACATGTATGCATTTGTATTTTTCATCATTAAAGAAAATAAATGCTTTAAATGTTTGAAATAAGTTTGCTTTTATTGACAAAATGCTTAAGACACCTCATAAGCTACCCCACTACTTGACCCCTCCAAATATCCAGCAATATATAGCTATAGCTAAAGATCATAGTCCTGCTTTCTTCTTAATGTCCCCAGTATCAGAGCTATTTCTGCCCATCTGATTACTTTGCAGCCTGGTCCTGGAACAGTATTCAGTCAAAGTTCAAGCTTGATCATTTTGTTACTTAAAATCAGTTCAGAGTTATTGTTCAGTCCCATGCCAGATGTGTGCTCCTGTTTCTGATCCAGATTATGATTTAGGACCTTTTTAATTATAAGCTATATATTTCTGTTGAACATCTGCTGTCATTTTGGCCAGGTCTGGAAAATATATTTTCAATCTCAATGGTACTTTCTGGAAAAATAAACGCTAAAAT